>NW_027249169.1:357500-647078 GCF_030848795.1 Temnothorax nylanderi | reverse complement strand
AGGTCATTGCGAATGCGCGCCCCAGACGGTCGTCTATTTTGTTACTATAATGGAAACGGTCTCTTTGTTATCGCGCCGAGAAATCATTTTCCTTCATCGTGAATTTCATCTCTTCTTTCTTATTAAACGTGTTGTGAAATTTTGTAGATTACTTGATAAGGCTAAAGAATAGAAAACGTTGATGCGGGCGGACAATACTTTTGCTAAAATAATTATATTTCCGGAACGATCGCCATCAACATTCATTTATATCTTTTGGGGAACCTTGAGGTAATTAATTTTAGCTTTTCCTTGAGTCTCTGAAGTTTCGAGAAAAGTTATTAATACGAAATAATGAAAAATGAAAATTAAAAGATACGACAAGTAAAAGTTATGAAAATTTCTATCCTAAATTCTAGAGGATAGAAAGTTTCTAAATTACCATATATTAAAATCTTTTCGCAGGAATGATGTTTTCTCGGTATAGCACTTCTACCTAGAGTTCTACCGAAAAGTGTCATGACTCAAATCGATCTTGATTTAAAAATAAAGAGAAAGTACTACCAATTTCTTATAGTGAAAACACACACATGAAGTTCTTATCTTGTTATCATTATATATTTTTGAATCTTATCAGTCAGCGAAATTTTAATCGCTTGCGAAAGACGCAGATAAAAATAGGCTTTAGTCTATTTTAGTATTCATAGAAATATAGATTTATTTAATAAATAAAAAATAATATTTATTGCCAGAATCCTCCTTATAAAAACTCCTATAAAATGGTTCTTAAATACATTTAGAACTGCGTGAAAACTCTTTTAAAATACACACAGAACTCTCGAAAATCGAGAGCGTCTCACGTTCATTCACGTAAAAGCGCCTTTCTTGGGTGTAAAAATTCTAAAACAATGTTTATCTACAGAACTCTATATAAAATGTTTAAATACATTCAGAACTGCACGAGAACTCTTTTAGAATAATTAGAATTATTTAGAATCGTTCAATATCTAACTTTTGTTCCCATCAAAGACAACTTTTTCGAGCGATAAAAATGAAGAAAATAATGTTTATCGCTAGAATTCTTTTAGAACTTGATGTAGAACTATAAATCTTTAAAATCTTTCAATGATTATTAAAAGAATTCCCGTGGACAAAGTAAGACGCTGCGTAAACCTGGCGTCTTAGTTTGTCCTTTTTTGTATTTTAATAACCTGCATAACTATTTGTTTAATCTATAGAGAAATGTAGAATAATTAAAAATAAAATTAGAATTTTCAATATTTTATGAGCTCCACAAATATGCCAGGTTCATACACATAAATTCTTCCTGGAACGTATCAGGAACTCTAAACCTTCGTGCAAAAAACGAAATTTTTTTTAATTTTTATTTATTTTTATTTTAGCTATTTCGTTATTATTCCGTTTTCTCTAATAGAAAACACAATAAAAATCTAAGAAATAACTGAACAATTCCGATCGGAATCCATTCCGAAAAGTTTCATAATACGTGACCAGGGCACGTATTATGAACTTTTCGGAATGGATTCCGATCGGAATTGTTCAGTTATCTTAGATTTCTATTGTCTTTTCTAGGGATAACGGAATAATTCCGATCGGAATTTATTCCGAAAAGTTCCATAATACGTGCCCAGAACTCGGTTGTTTGCATCAGAATTCTGAAAATTCTGATAACTTCACAGAGGTAGATGTCCATACAATACACTGTCACTCGGAATTCATTGTCTCCCGTTCAAATGGCATGCAATAGTTACGCGAATCGATGAACGCATGTTGAACCGCGGTGCATGGTACAATCTTCCTGGGAAATGGATCGGGCAGCGATGCACGTTGCGATTTGATGTCATCGAGAGGCTCGTATTGATATCTTGATATGTTACATACAAGCTCTATTGCGATATTATTGCTTGGTTAGTATGATCGTTCTGTGCCGTTTGCACTTTATGCGATTACAATTTTATATTGAATTTTTCTCGACGACTTGATTCAAGCTCAAAATAATAAAAAGTGCACATTCATTCTACTAGCAATAAATCCGATTGAAATTGACACTTAAACCAGGTAATAAAAATGCAATTGAAGGTGCTCGACAAATTCCTTTAGTACATATTTCGTAGCGAATACAATAGATAACGAAACAATATAGTATTATTATATTATCGTTAAATTAAGGCACGTTAATAAATTGGTGCGGTATATTTAACTAACTATTGTTATAAATTGAAATTTACACGATAATTGCATACAATTGTAAGTTATGACTCCACTGGCTCTAATTTGCATTTACCATTTCGCAATACACTCATCGCAAAACATATTGCGAAATCACCTTGAACTAATTAATTACAGAGTATATATATATAAATGTTTGAGGCATTATACTCGTATGTGATTTTGATTGTAAGCCACATTATGTCATTCTCAATCGGATTTGGTCCTATCAAACTTAAATCTCTTCAACCCTATTAAAGTCTTTTTCTCCTTAACAGTAAGGTACACTGTAGGAAAAATTAGTACTCGTGAGTTTTCATTCCATTTGATCCTATGCAATCATCTGTAATATAAAACCTTTTTATATTACATTCAAAGTAGCTTAGAAAAGCTTCAATGACATAAGAATAATATTTAAAAAACCATCCGGTTAAGATTAATGATAACGTAACATTGAATTCTCTTATAAGATTCATTAACATTCCTGTTTTTCTTTGCAAAAATTTCACAATCAATATTTTGATGAAATATAAATCATAATAAAAGCGGCAGGCCCCCTGTAAATCTACGATTAGCTTCTATAAAAAGTTGATGAAATATTGCATGGTTATTGAAATATTGTCGGTAGATAAAAGCAATTTTAATGGTTCGTGGAACACTTCAGGATATCACAAATGTGCCAATCATCATAGCGCCTTTTTTGTTCGTAAAAAAATAGAGGGCAGGAGCCCCTCCTATATTATACTTAGGTTAATGAAGTAGCAGACTGCTAGAAAATTAATTAGTTTGATAAAAGCTTTCAGCATCGAAAGCTGCATTTCAATAACTTGTCAGACTCTTACATTTTTATTCCTTTTTGTTAAAGAAAAAAATCAATCAAATTTGCCGATAAACTTTTGTGTACGATATCTATTATGCGCAACTAATCTCAAATTTTACAACAGTTATAATTTCTGTTTTCAATTTTGTATTAGGTATTAATTACTAACGCAACTAATTTTATACACGTAAAAATTGGTAAAATTAAGAACAAATTAATCTTTTATTAAATGCAATTAGTATACAAATAATACAATAGTACAAAGTTGTGAGTAACTTGATAAGCGCATAAATTAACAACGGGTAAATATAATTACTTAAACTTAAGCGTTAACGTTGGCTAATGTTGAGTGCACTGCAAATTCAAGTGTGTTATTTTAGCTGAAGCTCTTTATACACATTTCTTACCGTTTTAAATCATAAAGAAATATATGTGAAAAGAACTTCAGTCTAATGTATCATTTTTAGACATTCATGCGTGTAAAAATAACACACTTGGATTTGCAGTGTGTGTTTAAATAATATCAGAATTAATTTATCTTGAAATTTAAGCGTTAATTATAATCGGAGCAAACCATTGACTGTATGGAATTTTTCAAAGGCTGTACGGGAGTTTTTAATTGCAAATAATAAGCTGAAAATCGTTTCGAACGAGTTTTTCATAGGTGTTATCTCGACAGTAGCCATAGTGTGTTGAAACGCATATCGATCTGATATGTGGCGTATTATTCTGTATCTCTTCTCTCTTTGTCGATTTCTGTCTAATTCTCTCTCTCTCTCTCTCTTTCTCTCTCCTTTCTATCTCTTTGTCTCTTTGTTTTTTTTATTCGTCATGGTGTAAAATCGTTTATTGCATGTCCAATGTTATTTGTTTTTAATATTTGTATATAACAAAACAGTAAAAACGCTCGCGGGATATGTCATCGCAAATATATGAAAGAATATACAAAGGGAAATAAATCCCACCGCGAAAGAATGTCTGGCAAAATTCATTGAGTAAAAATGGTAGCACTGCCCAAGCAATCTTCTTTTGTGAATGCGATGGCAAGGCCGTTCTTTCTTCGTTGCAACGACTAAGGGAAGTATTCGTGGCTCAAGAGTACTTTTGCCGAGCTCCGAATTTAATTATGTATTGTGCCTTTCTGTGGCGCGATCGCTGATGTAATTAAGATCTGTGAGATTCTCGATCATAGACTTGCTTTCTCCGATACTTGTTAGAATACGCTTTTATACTGCAAATACTGTTCCTTTTACGCATCCTATACAACAGAAATTCTAAAGAATATGAATGGTAAGCGGTATTTTTTATCATCACTCTTGAAACACTGTTCAAGTTTTATGAACATATACAAACACACACACACACATTCTTGATATATTTTGATTTGTATAAAATTAATTGATATTAAATTTGCTACTGCTTACTCGACGTTCTGCCTAAGTGCTATTAAAAAATGCACTTTTCCACCTAGTTTGCATTGGATGGAAAAGCACCCTGTTTTACCCTGTCAACTCCGGCGATTTCTCGTAGAACGTGAAGTGCATAATTTTATCCGGTTGTAAAAAAAAAAAGCCCGGCCTTATCTCACCTGCTACATATGTTTTGCATACGTAATTAGGGATGTAGCTGGAGTACTCGTGCTTACGTCTATGTCCATCAATGTACTCAACATGACAAAAAGATATATGCATTAACACTTATAGTCTGTGCAAAGCAGGACGGACAAGCCGGACAAGCGCGCTCGTAGTTGTTTTTATCAGTTCTTTTCATTAAAAGCCGCGTCAATAACTTTGTCCGTCGTCTTCTGTTTACAAACAAAAGGATTAACGCTCCATTATTCATTAAGTCTGTTTTTAATTTTATTGGAATTTATTAATTTCCATAAATGGACAAAACGCGATATTAAGGATACATCAGGACGGTCAGGATACAATGTGTAAACACTTGATAACTGATTGTTATTATTCGATCGTGGGCGTGTATTTACGTGTTATTTCTGTGTCCATTATGAAAATTTACATAATCATTAGAGGAAAATTATTGTTACGTCGAACATACAATTTCATTTAGAGTGGCGTTCATTATAGGAACTTGTGCAGTGCATAAGACAGTTTCATTAACCGATATTAATAAAGTTCTATTCTTCTTACATTTAATTATACATAGTTGTTAGGTTTCATTAAATGCATTGAATATCTACAGATGTAAACAAAACGAAAACAAAAACACGTATATTTACGAGTACAATTCGTACTCTAAATAAGTTGAAGACAACTTCTATGGATATAGGCAAATGATTTGTATTCATCTCGAGATATTATTCAGTTGTTAGTGTTCTAGAGGAAAATATTCGATGTTTAAAGATGCTTGTTTATTGCGCAATAAATAATTTCGTTTTAACATCGAAATCGAATTTTTCTTTTCGCGTTTCTTCTTACTGTCTTTATTGATAACGATCGTCGATTGATTGCATCAGTCAACGTTACTTGTTGTCGATTCATAAGCGACATCCTGCATCCTCCGGGAAGAAAAAAAATACACTTCGCAATTTTTTTACCTACAGGTTATTTTTCTGAGGAATCACACCGTTTTCTAACATACAATACACGCTGTTTTACAAACAATTTGTACGTTATCTCTTTTTTTCGAGACTTTTTAAAATATTATAAATAATAATAAGACGTGTTAAAATAGTTAAAATATATTGTTATACGAAATAATACTTATCATTATGTGATAACAATATAGTATTATAAAAGTATTTTCTGTTTTATACACAATTTATTTCATAAATTGATTCAACTAAGTGTAATTGTGCTATATTTCGTCGAATTTCTAGTATTATATATTGTTTACACGCTATGTGCTTGTAGTAATGTAATATGAAAGAATATGCCATGACAATACATTTAAATCTAACAATATTGTATTTGCTATTATTGATTTTCTCTAAAATTGTTTGCGTAAGCTTTCTACACCAAAATTATTAGATTGAACGAACTTACCTGTGAAGTTCGATCACAATTATGCCCTTTGTCTCGTCCGGATGGAAACTATGTAGTCGTGCCCCTGCGCGGCTATCAACAACAGTATTTAAAGTCCCGCCAAAAAGCAAAAGAGAGGCCGCTTCCTGCGGCCGCGCGCGCTGCGTGTCCGTCGCGCGCGCCTCGCCTCTTCATAAGTTCCAAGCCCTTTTGCAAATCGCTAATTTTCGGGGTGGGAAATAATTGTTGGGTGGGTGTCCATCCGGACGAGACAAAGGGCATAATTGTGATCGAACTTCACAGGTAAGTTCGTTCAATCTAATAATTATGCCTCTTTATGTCTCGTCCGGATGGAAACTATGTAGTTGTTTATAGCCTAGCGATTTGACAATTATGATCATTCTTATAGGAAACTGTGAGCGAAAAATATATTCCATTAATAAAGAGTACAAGATACTCGTGTATAACATGAAAACATATAATCTTCTGCTTAAAGTTATAGTCTTAAACCCATAATAATAGTATAAAACTCTACTCAAAGCCATAGTCATATCAAGATAATATAATTTATATTTATAAAGATACTATAAACGATAATAGTTATTAAGATAATATAATCCTATGTTCGAAACTAAAGTTATGTACTTATACAAGTAAAATGCGTTGAGTGAATAATGTGTATACTAACAACTCTTATTAAAAGAACGTAAAAATAATTAATTTGATTTCGAGTTGCGCTATTACTTGCTGTGCTATGCTAATAAAACAGCGTTGCTGAATTCCTCGGGATTAATGAGCGGCCTATTGTAGAAGTTGGCGAAGACCCTGGACTCGCCCGTCCAACCTGCCGCACGTTTAATGAAATCAAGGGGGACACCCCTTGAAAATGCTTGAGATGTTGAGGCGTGACGAGTGCTATGTGCCGAAAATATGGAAGTGTCTATTCCACAATCCTCCAGACCTCGACGAATCCAGCGACTAATTGTTTGTGAAGAAACAGCCTTGTAAGGCTTAGATAAAGAAAGAAATAAAAAATCGCATGAAGAAGGACGCAAATCTTTGGTATTTTCTAAATAATGTTCCATGAGACGAACAATGCAAAGGTTCTCTTGGTTAACGAAACGAGAGAAAGTAAAAAAGGGTTGAGACCGCCCCGGAGCCGAGGTTTTAATTCGATCCGGCACGCGAATGATCAGTTTGTCATTTAAAGAAATCTGTGAAATTCTGAGTAAGGCGAATGTTTGAGCTCTGTGACCAGTTGCAAGAGCGAGGAGGAGTATCAATTTTTTAGTGAGCACTCTTAAGGGGACTCCTTCATACGGGTAGATAGAAGACAGCTTGGCTATCACGGGAGCGGGGTCCCAGACAAAATCATACCGCGGACGAGGCGGTTTGAGTGCGGAGACGCCCCTAAAAAAGCGTTTGACCGTGGGATGATTCCCGATCTCGTTCTGAGAAATAAGGGAAATAGCCGATCTCATTGTATTTAGGGTCGAGTAAGAGGAGATATTCGGCAATTCCTGAGCTAAAAACTGTAAAAAATGAGCTATTGAAGGCGAGTAAAGCGATATCCGATGATGTTGGCAGTAGTTCCACCAGGAGCGAAGCGAGTAGGAATATTGCTTGATGGTTGATTCCGATAAGGAAGCTAGTAAAGCTGGTATTGCTATATCTGGAACTGACCGGGCCCTGAACGCTTCCCTGATAACTTCGTGACCCCCAGGGAAAGGGTCCTCCATGTTGGGTGGCAGCTTCTGAAAGGTGATGATAAAAGAGAATAATTGGGGGGAAGAATCAGTGGTTCGGAGATCAAGAGACGACCGAGCAACGGAAACCATGGCTGCGAAGGCCACCAAGGAACTATTAGAGTTCCCGTTGCTTCGTCGTCAATTATTTTTCTAAGAACGCGTGGCAAAAGGATGAAGGGTGGAAAAGCGTAAAAATTTAGATTTTTCCACGAAAGGGTAAACGCGTCTACGGCCGCTGATCCTGGATCAGGAAACCAGGAGACGTACAAACTGCATTTGTTATTAATTGAAGACGCAAATAAGTCTATGTCGAAGGGACCAAAAAGTCTTGCCACCCGGCGAAAGGCTAGATCAGATAAAGACCATTCCGTATCTGGGTCTGCAATTCTAGATTCCGCGTCCGCGATTGAGTTTTCTAACGATGATATATAGGAGGCAAATATGAAAATGTTACGGGCCTCGCACCAGATCCAAATTTGTTTAGAAATTTCGGAGAGGTGAGGAAATTGGATGGAACCAAATTTGTTAATGTAGGCTAAGGCGGTGGTGTTGTCGATGCGAAGTAGGACGTCGCAGTCCTGTAGATCTGCTGCAAAACAACGCAGGCCGTTAAAGGCCGCTTTAAGTTCTAATGCATTTATGTGTAAGATTTTCTCACTCTCCGACCACCAGCCATGAGTACGCAGCTCTCCGCAGGAGGCTCCCCATCCGTTCAAAGACGCATCCGTAAAAATTTCTCGAACAAATCTGCCTGAACGAATCTTATTCGACTGCCTAGGATTAGAAAAGATATTGATCCACCATTTGAAGTCTTCTTGAAGGTGTGAAGAGATGTTCATCTTTGAAGAGTAATCTTCGCTATTTTCAATAAGAGAAAGAAATTTCTCTCTTTCAAACATTTTAGTATAAAGGAGCCCGTATTGCACTGCAGGGCACACAGAGATGAGAGAACCGATGAAGCTGGCAAACTCCCTGATGGGACATTCTGTCTTATGGGCTAAGGATCTTGTTAGATTTAATAAATTCTCCCGACGAAGAGGAGGGATTGTAATGGATTGTTCTTCTGAATCAAAAATGAAGCCTAAATACTGGCGCTTGGTCGATGGTTGCAGCTGTGATTTAGCAAAATTTACCACGAAACCCAAAGAGTGCAGGAGATTAACTGTGGCCCTGACATTAGCTCGGCATTCCTCGACGGAGGAGCCAAAAAGAAGAAAATCGTCTAAATAGATGACGGATTGATACCCTTTTTTCCGGAGGAAAGTGACTACCGGACGAAGAATCTTCGTGAATATGTAAGGGGCTGTAGAGAGGCCGAAAGGTAAGGCTGTGAACTCAAAGGTTTTTCCGCGCCATTGAAAACGCAGAAATTTTCTATGCCCTTCGAAAATTGGAACCAGGAGGTAAGCGTCCTGTAGGTCGAGGGATGCCATGTAACTACCTGGTAACATAAGGCGAATCACAGTACGCCAATCTTCTAATTTGAAGTGTGGGGGCTCGATATGCAAATTTAAATCTCGCAGATTTAAAATAAATCTTTTACCTCCCGACGGTTTATCCACTAAAAAGAAGGATGAAAGAAATTGATCCTTGCTAGGTTCGACAGGAACGATGGCTCCTATTCGAAGTAATCGATCTATCTCTGAATCGCAGGCTAGTGCAGCAACAGGTTGTTATTATTCGATCGTGGGCGTGTATTTACGTGTTATTTCTGTGTCCATTATGAAAATTTACATAATCATTAGAGGAAAATTATTGTTACGTCGAACATACAATTTCATTTAGAGTGGCGTTCATTATAGGAACTTGTGCAGTGCATAAGACAGTTTCATTAACCGATATTAATAAAGTTCTATTCTTCTTACATTTAATTATACATAGTTGTTAGGTTTCATTAAATGCATTGAATATCTACAGATGTAAACAAAACGAAAACAAAAACACGTATATTTACGAGTACAATTCGTACTCTAAATAAGTTGAAGACAACTTCTATGGATATAGGCAAATGATTTGTATTCATCTCGAGATATTATTCAGTTGTTAGTGTTCTAGAGGAAATATTCGATGTTTAAAGATGCTTGTTTATTGCGCAATAAATAATTTCGTTTTAACATCGAAATCGAATTTTTCTTTTCGCGTTTCTTCTTACTGTCTTTATTGATAACGATCGTCGATTGATTGCATCAGTCAACGTTACTTGTTGTCGATTCATAAGCGACATCCTGCATCCTCCGGGAAGAAAAAAAATACACTTCGCAATTTTTTTACCTACAGGTTATTTTTCTGAGGAATCACACCGTTTTCTAACATACAATACACGCTGTTTTACAAACAATTTGTACGTTATCTCTTTTTTTCGAGACTTTTTAAAATATTATAAATAATAATAAGACGTGTTAAAATAGTTAAAATATATTGTTATACGAAATAATACTTATCATTATGTGATAACAATATAGTATTATAAAAGTATTTTTCTGTTTTATACACAAATTTATTTCATAAATTGATTCAACTAAGTGTAATTGTGCTATATTTCGTCGAATTTCTAGTATTATATATTGTTACACGCTATGTGCTTGTAGTAATGTAATATGAAAGAATATGCCATGACAATACATTTAAATCTAACAATATTGTATTTGCTATTATTGATTTTCTCTAAAATTGTTTGCGCGCGATAATCATGATATATTATGAAATAAATCCATTATATGCATACATATCAACTTCTAAATATGAAATGCACAATTATTTATAAGAAGTTTTTATTTTTTTGTGATGTACCTTAATAAATGACTAATAAATTACATTTGTTGATACATTTTCCATGGAATAACAAAACTTATGAAAGTAGCGATTTATAAACTTATTCTCTCTTTTTATTACTTTTGTTTTGATATAACCTCTTTCAGTCGGCATCAGATTATTTCAATCTTCGTAAAATACGATTATCGTGATAAAAAGAAAAAAAGAGAACGGGAAGAAAATGTCGGAAAAGATTGTAATACAAACGATCGATATAGCTGCGTGTATTCACGAAGTGAGATTTCATGTTGTATACTTCTCTAGGCATTATCCGAGATCGGACGTAATGCGTTCCTTCGTGAATATATTCATGATGAATTGTACACGTTCCAGTATCATCAGCTTTAAATCTTGTGCAATCACTCCGCATGTCCACTTTATTTCGCGTAATGCGTAATTTGTTATATAAAAAAATCGTATTTTATACACAATATGATTTTATATACGATACGATACGTTTGAAAAGAACACTCAGAAAAAAGTGTAGCATCAGATAGTACAATTGTGAAGATCTCTTCTACAAATAATAGTACAAATAGGGACAGGGATAAATTGTAGTAAATGAGTCTAAAAAATTGTTCTAAAAAATTATTCTCAGATTGTCTGAAATCAATTGACAAACTGCTTAAGACTGTAAAATATTACAATATTAATTCGCGCGTTTGTTTCACAGAATCACAGTTTTTGTGTTTGCATGTGACAAAATAAATTTGCTACAAAATTGTAGTTAATCGGTGTATTTCATATTTTCTATTACATTACAATTTAAAGTTACTTATCTGACAAAATAAGGTCTACAATATTGTGTTAACTTTTTCCGAGAGATTTTTCTCAGTGAAGCTTTTTCTCGATAAGTTTATAAAGATAAAGGATATACAGGGATGTTCTCGCGTAATTTACAAATAGGGTATCCAGTTATCTGGTAACTGCAAATGGTGCAATATCATATTTCAGGTGCGTTGATGATGAGACTTTTCGTGAAAATAGAGCCGGCCTTATTCTTGACCGGTGTGCTATTTCCTTTGCAGCGCATACAATTCTGCGCTACTCAGCGTTTTCTGTCGCCTGCAGCTTTTTCGCTGTCAACTGTTAAAACATTCCAGATAATTGGTTTTGCTACCATTAAATGGATATAATGATGAACATACAAATTCGAGAAAAATATGAATTCTCCGGAAATCTGAACGATTCTTATGGGAATGTCGAGTGTTTTTTTTCTTTCAAAGCAAATATTTGTAATTAAATTGATATGATATTGCAATGTAAACGTCGCTTAGTATTATGTTAATGTAATTAATTAATTACGTAATAAATTAAATTGAGATAATTTTCTCGAGTTTTGATTTATTATTATTGTATGATTGTATAATCTTATTACTGTTTACGGGAAGTGTAGTAACATTTCTCCAATTGGATCGAGAACGCCGGGCAACCGAAGAAACGTGGAAAGGATTCTAAGGATAAAGAGGGGTTTGAAGTTACGATCCAAATTGAGAGATAAAAAATGGATCGAGTCCCTTGCGGGTGGCTTTTGCCCTGGTTACACGCGGGGGCGTATCAAACTCAACGTACTGTCGCATAAGTGTTCCGGATATTTTGCTGGTATAGATGCAATGCGTGTGTACGTCACACCGTAAATATCGACACGGAATCGGGCGGTATAAATACGTAAAGGAGTGAGAGGAAGTTGAGGAAAAAGTATACGGATATATAAAAGAACGTCTCAAGGGGAATTCCGTTATTCATATTTCAGAAGCGCGAAGAGGAATTCGCATCGAAATGCTCTTATGGTGTTTTCCGCCTTTTCGAGCGGTTTTGATGTTGCAGATCTCGCATTTCCGGCAAACACAATTTTCATATTTTTCTTAGACCGCTAATTATACACGCGGCAGAGGGTAATTACGAATTTATATACGCATAAGTCATGTGTTTCGTAACGTTTTATATCTTTGCGAAACTTTTTATGCAATATAAAAAGATACTGCGCTTGTGAATACTTGCACTCTGAGTATGCGTATAGCCTGTGTACGTAAAGAAAGAAGCTATAAATTTATGCACAGAAAAAAAGAATATTCTTGATTTGAAAATATCTTTAGTTTCAACGTGGAAATCTTGAAATAAAATTATATTGCGTGTTAAATAAAAAGATTATAGTGATCGCTTGCTTATATACGAAACAATCTATATATCTTATAAGAATTTCAACTTTCTGTTTCAATATTTTTTTCTTGGTTTAACTATATAACGACTTCATTCAAGCAATTTTTCTTCGTTTAACTTAGCTGGCGCTAGACTATGCGCGATTCGTGGTTCGTGATTCGCGGTTCGCCATTCGCGCCGGTTCGCCAGCGGAGCGGTTTTTTGACGAAATCAAAGAAATGAATCTCTTCATTTCTTCATCTCTTTCATTTCGTCAAAAAACCGCTCCGCTGGCGAATCGGCGCGAATGGCGAACCGCGAATCACGAACCATGAATCGCGCATAAGCTAGCGCCAGCTTAACGCAATATAATCTCATTTCAAGATTTCCACGTTGAAACTATTTTCAAATCAAGAATATTCTTTTTTTTGTACGTCAACAGTACATTAGAAAGAATGAATATATATATAAAAAGTAAGGATATAATTAATAATTAATAATATATAACAAAGTTATAGAAATTCTGGGTTGTTTGTAAATGTATATCTTTTTACGCTCACGTGCTCAGGTATATGTCTTTTGAGAACCTTGCCTTCCATTCGATTGTTCCTTCCGTCGCGTCGTCAAATCTCTTGGTAGCCACACCCGAGGTTTCATATGTACTACTTGTATCGTGGTTTCTTGTTTCAACCACTCTTCAGATATCTACATGCACGTTCGAATTGTCGCAAGCATCCTAGATATTTCGCTCCCACAATGAAATAAAAGTTTGTTGTTGTGTATAAACTTACCTAAGGATTATTGCATGATGATATGAAAGTGCAAGACCGTTGATCTAATTCGAAAGTACTAAATACGAAAGTATTAAATTTATTTTTAATATTTATGACTATTAATAAGAAAATTGTGTCACACAAATCTGGAAATAAGGAAGAGTTGTACAATATCTCTAACGACTCTAATTCTACCAGTGAGTGATATTTGAAAGACAATCATTAATGTAATTAAATATTAGGTCATTCCGTAAGTATATATATAATGCGGCTTTTTTCAAAGATATTTTTAGGAAAAAAAAATTGACATTTTAATTGTAATCTAAAATATATTTTCCATTATTACTTACAACTACTTCTCATCTTAATCTTAAATTTTCAATTCCCTGGCGATAAAAGTCTTTCGATTTTGAGCTAAAGAATAAATCAATCTTCCTTTTATACCACATGCATCATTTATGAGATGACCCAATATTCTTATCACTTTCGATTATTAGCATTTAAATATATTAATTTATATGTTGTAAAGAAACGTGGTTATATTTTTGTTTTGTTTTGTTCCACTAAATAGTTCAAAATAGAATGTGTATATTTTTGTTAGCTGTAACAAGTTTCCTGTTTCAGCTCCTGTGCTCACCCCTCTATTAGTAATACTACTGTCGGGGTTGAATTACGCGTACTGTATAAATCTACATACATTTTGACGTTTGTTGCCATTGCTTCGTTGCAAGCGGCGTTTAGCTTATAACGCGTAAGACCGATATGAAACTGGTGGGGCTTCGTTAAATATGTATTGAAATTAACGACGCGGCAATAAACAAATATCGCATTATTAGCAGTAATGATGTTGAGAACATTATTCAACTAACTTGCATATTTTGCCAATAATTATTTCGCGCTTATCAATGCCAGCCGTTAGCAATTGAATATGAAATTCATCTCTGCATATTGTGTATCTTTTAATATTAAAGGTAGCACCTTTATTTATAACGGGGTTTTCTACCCCTACTTCATATACAATGCTTTTTATTATAAATATACAAATATAATAAAAAAGTGTTCAATTTAGAAATTTGCAGATTGCTTCCTCAATTTGGCAAATTTCTCATAGATAAAACTTTATGAGCGAAAAAAAATGATCAGGAAGCAGTTTTACATAAAAATTTAGAAATGCTGCAAAAATCAATGTAAAATTACTATATATGTTTGTGTATATGTACTTATATGTGTATATATGTACATGTATGTGTATATGTGTATTTCCATCTCATAAATGATTATATCTATAAGTTGCTGGTTTCACATATTATATGCCAATTTGATAATAATCTGTCAATATATACGATACGTTGGACTGTCGATACTCGAATGTATCGATATCCTCGCAAAAGTGACGAATTGTATTAAACAGTAAATCATTTCGTCATATGAATCAGGAAACAATAATACAGGAAAAAGATATAAAGGATTAAGAGATCGTGAGAGTAAGAGAAACGAGGAAATCTGGTGGAAGTCCACCATATTTTTCACTTAAAAAGCTTCCTATGTGAGAAAGCCTAAGGTAAAATTATAAAAAACTTATATATTTAAAAAAAACCGGGCACAGTAACAACTGTGCCGCAAACAACAACGTAGAACTACATCAACTGTCACTATTTTATGTTAAAGTATTCAACGAAGGAAAGTAGACGTAGGGCTACGTCAACTGTCTTTCGATGAACACTATAACATGAAATAGTGACTTTATGCTGCTATTGCTGTTCCGCTCTCAATATAATTACATATATGTATTATCCTATCGATGTTTTCTCTTACCTGTCTACATGATATACCTTAATGAAAATCGCGGGATTATAGTTAATAAATTTATAATCCGCGCGGCGGTGGATTATAGATTTATTAATATACCACGAGTCGTGGTAAATCCCGTTTGACGTGACGTGTCAACATCGCCGCGTTTATCGCGTACTAAGTTGAATTCCGTTTTATTGATTGCATAAGCAATATCCATCTCTTCGAACCTAGAATTTTTGCAAATCCGTAAATCGCTTCGACGCACCCAATTTAGATGCATATTTCACTAGTTCCCGTATTTATTGCGTCGATACCGTGGGATGCGCAAGTATTGTTGGCTTTTTCGATATAACGTGGATGACCGTTGACAGAAACGAGCGAAATCGCGTGCTGTTTTGCAGTGCCACGTTTAAATTTCAATTTATACTCGGCCGTCGCGGAGATTCATAGCCGCGCATAAATTAATTAGCCTGTTATAATTAACTAACAGTTTACAGTTTCTGTATTTCGGTGAAAATGCATTAATAAATTCTCTAAAGGCTGCAAGTTGAACATTAATTTAATCCATTCCGTTGGAAAAGTAATTCCATTGGAGAAATGCTAGCGTAATTATTGATACACGCGAATTTCTATTTACGTACGGATTCTTAATCTGCATAATAATTTTTTTTATTTATTGTTTCTCTCTGAAATTGCATAGTTGCAATAACACGATTTATATTGTTTCCCCCTCTTCAGTTAACCTTTAGAATATTTGTAATTTATGGAATTAGTCTTTTAATTGCGAAAAATATTGTGTATTTAATTTGATTTATTTTGATCTGTCTTAAATTAGCATTTTTAGATTAAAAAATAAACGTAAAACACGATCTATATCAATTCAATATCGTTTCGAAAGGTGGATTTGGTTTTTACGAATATTTTAACAATTTTTTATATATATATAACGATTTTATAATAACATTGAACATTTTCTAAATTATGTTTTACTCTGTATTATATAAATTAATTATGTCACCTGTATTAAAATAATTATTCCTTACTTTCATTTTGCTCGATATCGAGTTTTAGAGTTAAACGGTGATTATCTTCTTGAATTAAGATTCAACACGACTGTATATTCGCGGATATGCAGGATATGAGAGTGTGTGTTAATCTGGATGTTCGTATTCAATACTTGTTGCCATTAAATATATTCAACTTGCAACTGACTGAATGAAAACGTTGTTCCATATTCCTCATATCTCCGTCCCGTTTCCTTTGCGCTCTTATCTAATATTCAATAATTTCTACATATTTTATAAAGAAGCGTACGATATTGATATAGAATAACAAATATTGTACAAAGCTCTTGAAGATGGAGTTTTAAAAAATGAGAAAAGTTAAAGCGAAAGTTTATCTATCGATTGATTTTTTGATTTGTTTTATGTAAATATTGAATGAAGAGGCTTTTAATTTGTTAATGTGTTCCTATGACAGAGGTGCGACATTGCCATATGTGAGAGCCCATCCATCTATTTTCGTCGTCAAATCACGTAGTGCTCTGCTTCGTAGTTACAAATTTCGCGACTAAGACCATTGAGCGATGGGAATTAATTAATCTGATAACATACAGGTACGTAGATACGTGAATGTATTAAGGATTTTCAGGCCCAGCGGACCTGACTCGTTGCAATGCCATCTCCGAACCTCTCGAATTTCCCAAGATAATTATTAGATACAAAATCGTATAAAATCGCTCGATCCTTACGATACTTGACATTATTACTTTACGTGGTAGAAATTCTATTTTTATTTGAACTAGTTTTATATTTTTAATAGATATTGAATTTTATAGTCTCATACTTTATTAATAAGTAATATTTTAAGATTTAGATGTTTATTAACGTTTTATAATTTAATTTTATACATGTGACTTAAATCAACGTTAATTACATTTTCGTGCAGTTTTAATCATGTTTGGGTATATATATTATTACGATTTTTACTTATACGATAAATATTTAACAAAATTAATATGAAATTAATCATTGTCTAACGTAATTAGAATAATTGATGTCTTCGTTACACTTAATTAGGTATGAATTATATAGACTTAATGTGGCCTGAATTTGCGCGTAACTTGATCCTATCTAATTAGTCATATTGACATATTGCCGAGATGTATCAGCCGTATATTTGTGCGATCGTATAATACGCCGTATCTTGAAAGGATTGACTGCTGTAATTTTCCAAAGTTTCGTCGTGGAAATGTATCGTTGAAGTTCGTGAAAGAAGTTCGCATCTTTTCTTAAAAACTTTCTTTAGTCCGCTATTTGCCGTGACGTTTTAATATTGCATCCCGACAAACATATAATGCTATGCTATCATTCAATAGATCACCGTCATTAGGTTATTAAATCTGGGAAATTTTGGTTGTTGTTTTAACGTTCAAAAAATAAAAAATTCAAACGTATTAACTTTAGGTGACAATGTATCGTCTGATCGTCAATAGTGCGCTTAAATTAAGAAGCACCGAGACCTTTCCGGCTTGTGCTTATCGATATGGCTTGTCATTGTTGATTTGCTGAATAATTGCGTGCTCACCTGTCAGTTCGCGTGTCAGTCTGCTGTATTTGCGTCGGTATTTGTAATTCTTGCTCTCTATTTGATTTCGCCTCCACCCGATGATCATCCTCTTCTTCTTTCTCATTCGTCGTTCTCTCGGTTGTTGCGTCGCAATTCTCCACCGCAGTGTTCCTACGTTCCACCTGTATAAGAAAATCCGAGGGCACACCGGTAAACTTACTTCCCATTTAATTTCCTGAGTATATACAGAACGTTAAGAAATACACACAAGTATGTACAGAATGTCAAGAAAATTAACTGAATTCGTGCCGACTTCTAATTTTGCACTCACGTCAAGTTATAGCAATTGTAATGTAATAAGTATTATTTAATTATTTATTGTTACATATATACATGTTCTGTAGAAGGTATTTTTGATTAAAACTGCATTTTTTTCTGAAAAATTACAAACTTAGTAACCACGTAAAAAATTTTTATTGCTTTCTCGTCATACCTTTTAAATATATTTAAGAGCTAGGAATTTATATCACTTTTGGATTTTAACGATGGAAATTACAAAAGGTCAACAGAAAAGAAAGCAGAAAATACAAAATAGTCACTATGTCCCTTTAATATGAAACCTTTAATTTTCTGAGCTATATTCCGTCAATTATTAAATTACTACTTTTAATTGGACTTTTATTTCTCATCTTGGCATCTGAGATTCCTATTTTATATTTTTAATTGTTTTCTCCTTTAATGAATTCAACAATATTGTTATTGATGTCGCATTTCTAAGTGAGAACAGTCGTCATTTGCAATTTTCTCATTATTTTATCCGTATTCTCTTGGAATTAATTAACAACACTTACCGTGTTGGGATATAGCTCTTTTCGTTGCTCTTCATCGTCGGACTGAATCACGGTGGCTTCCGGTGCGACATGGCTGCTGTTTTCCGCCATCTCTTCGTCCTTTCTCGTTTTAGCGCGGCCACAGCAAAGGCCCAACAAGCAATACACGATCACGCACACAACTCTCTTGATTTCGTTCACATGCACCACTCACACGCGCTGCGGCTTTGACCCGAAGTCTTTCCGTTTGTGTTCCGCTCAGACTGCGTGATACCGCATTTTTGTCAAAATTGCATTTCGCTGCTTTCACGGAGTATGGTTTCGCACTGACTCATTCCGTTCGTTTTGAATTTCCTTCATGGAACGCTTTAGATCTGGGAGAATATCGGCGATCTTCGCGTGGCAGGAAATAGGAATATCCTGGACACTCGAGTCGATGAAAGGGCACGTGTCAAGGTCCCGTTAGGACTGATCGTTGTGCACGCGCATTCTGTTAAAATTCTGTTACGTACATAAATTTAGAAAACAATTATTAGAAAGAGAATATTGGATTGAATTGATAGTGAATGGAAGATATATTTTCTAAGGATTTATGTTGCTTTTTCTTTTATCCAGATATTATGTGAATTCATGAAATATTTTAATTAGGGGTAATAAGTAAATATTTCGAAACAGTGAAAGGAGAAATTAAAATCTCTGGAAATGTACTTTGTCAATCAACATTTGTTCGGCAACAAATCTAATTAATTTTATTTAAACGTAGTAAACTCTTTACTTTTACCTATTGCTCGTAAAAATTTCCATCTCGTTATTTTTAGCGAAAATTGTAATTGAGCAAATATGATATATTTTTTCTCAGGAAATCACTTTTATAGCACCTAAACTAATAGAAAGAGTGAAAGAGTTAATAAAAAAACAAATTAAACTTTTATTAAAAATAAAGTTATTACTATTTTAATAAATCTCGAGAATTGACTACGATATTTTCTGATTATTTTCCGTCATTTTTTTTGCCACACGATTATTTCATGTACATATGAGAAATTATATTTAATTCTGTACTTCTTCATTCACATAATTTTTATTAACGCTTATTTTCAAGGTAAGTTAATTCTAATATTTAATAAAAGTTGAAAACTAATAGTTAGTAGAACACGCACGCCGCAAAAACTCTATAAAATGAGCCGATAATACTCGAAATTCAGTTTAAGAAAGTTGAACGAAGAAATTTCTCGACTTTTAGTGATGGTTAATGGGAACTTCCTTTTCTTGTTCGAACAGTGGGTAATGAGACTCCTCCGCAATTCTTTGCCCCCAATAATTCTCTTCGTACAGAAATTAAGTGATGGAAGAAGTCTAATATTTATACCATCCACCATGTAATATGCTTTTAGATGAGATTATTCTACTAAAATCTTAAATTTTTCCAAACGATTGATTACACTGTTAAGTATTGAAAGGATCGATGAAATTTAATCCAATACCTTGAATTAAATAACAATTTACTTATTTTTAACTACCACGTGTGTCGAAAATTATTATTTTAACACAAATCAGTATTATTTTAATTCCATTTGTTTAGTTTAATTAACGATATATTGAGTAGGAGCAGTGGCGAGATCCATAGGATGGTTAAAAATAACTCAAATTGGGTATATTAATTTGACACGAATTTAACAGTGTATATGTATATGATTGTACGTAAATTGCTCGTTTGCAAATTCAATTTATAATATTATTTCCTACAAATGTGGAGCTAGATCATAATGTTACATTACATTGAACTTTTTCATAGAGAAATATCCGGAGAAATATCCGTAGAGAGAAATATCCGGTATAATTTTTTTTTCTAATTTTTCTTTTTCTCTTTTTCTACATATATATTTTTTATAGTTTTAATATCTGTTTAATTTACATAATTGTAAGAAATAAATTTTATTTGTAATTCAGGAAATTTTCAGAATATCTTACTATACAAGTTAATGTACTTAGTACAGGTTAAATCACATCCGTTTCGATAATTTAAGAAAGCTGTGTAAAACGACTATAGTTATTGCCGTAAAAACGATAAGACATTTAATTAATTATTAGATTAAATAATGACCTTTTGAAACCGAAAGCACCTCTAATGAATTATGCCACTACATTGAATTCTATTTATTGCATTTCCGCGTAGGGTTTACAAGGCGTTTTTATGAGGAACGTACCCAAACCTCTCTTATGCCACTACTATTCCACATTAATTAAATATCTTCATGTGATACCTGATATTGATATTGAATTTCGTGTTCAGGTCGAGAAAATCCATTTAACATCAGTATTCGAAAATGTCTGCTGATGACAATATAACCATGAACTACACGGTGAAGAGTTTTCAGCGAATTGAACTGCATGTTGTTACTTAGATAAGGTTTCTAAATTTAACTGACTATCCCTTGTGACTTATCACCGTAATCTGTGTATTGATAGCAATTGAAGACATGCTGTGTGTTAATAGGATCGATAATAACGTAGGATAACGATAGCAATATGTCGTGGCTATAGTTAGCCATGGGAAATCAAAAGCGCAATAATGATTACGATATTATGGAGTTTGAATAATATTACAATAATGCTAAAATGATATATCCAGTTAATGTGATATATGGTAGAAATTGTGTGCGCAACATACATAAAAATAGTAAAATATTTTTATTTATAGATTTTATTTATATATACAGAGAAAAATAGTTGATGAGAGAAAATAAAATAATATTTAGATAAAAGATATTTTAAACGAGTATATTTTAATCAATACATATATAAAAGGTGATTTAAAGACCACTTGAAAAATATATAATATGAACCAGATAACTTGCGGAATTTGAGAAAAAAGTATAAACGCATTGTTTGACATTTGAACCGCTTTGAAGCTAAATGTAGCGTTCGTGGAAAATATGTTAGAAATGAAAACTGGCTCCAACATTTAACATTCAACGTGAAATTATTCGGACTATTTCAAGAGTAGGATTAATTTTGACTCGGTCCAATTTGCATAAGTATGTGTATAGAAATTACACAGCGCATAAAGTGAATGGTACAGATTGCAGTATAAATGACGGAAAATTATACATAATGAGAAACTATCTTTCATCGTGTAACTTGTATCCTCATTTCTATCCATTTACTCTGCTCATTCATTTTGATGGATTTTATATTTCGATGGGAAACTAGAAATATTTCCCACTTTTATCTTACTCATTTTTTTCAGTAGGCAATGCGCAACTCCCACTTTTTTTTCTATCGTACATTCCATATAAATTCTCTTTCTCTTTATATGATTTATATCGGTATCTGTGAGAAGTCGAAAGGAAAATTTGCACGGTCGGCATAATGCTGAAAATGTGAAAATCATGTGGAATAATTTGGCGCCTATGGTAAGATACGCTACGATGAATTTCAGCAGGTGTGAAATTCCTTTTGCATATCCCTTTACCTTAGAAAGTCCTTCTGATCCGGATATAGCGGTGTGTCGTACTTAATACCTGATATATATATATATATATATATATATATATATATATATATATATATATAGCTTTGACAATCGGATTATTTCAATTGTGTTCATCGTTTTGCGAACCTTATTATGTTTATAACATTTAGTTGTAAATTCGCGAAAAAATAAAGAGAAGGTTCGTGCAAAAGTCGCACTTTTTATTAACCCTTAAATGCCACACCTCTCAAGAATCTCGTAAATGACACATGGGGTCTAAAAGACCCCAGCATGAAAAATGTCTCCTTACTTATTGATTTTTTGATATTTAGTTATGAAAATTATTTTCAATGTTGTTCAAGGCTTAGAAAAGAGAATAAAATGCTTATATTGTTAAAATTTCAATTTCAACATAGTATAAAAAATTAAGATCGCCAACAGTTAAAATGTTGGCTCCAAAATCAAAAAAATAAAAAATAATAAATAAATAAATATGAGCTCCATATTTGGCAGAAACATTTGAAAATATATCATTCTAAAGGGTCTGGGGTCCGCTGGACCCCGGGTGGCATTTAAGGGTTAAGATATACACCGCACGATCACGTTGGTCAGAGTTGTTATGTCAGAGTCAGAAAATTATCAAGTTACATTAAACACGAAGTTTGCTTAATTAAAATTACGCAATATCGCGGACCCCAACAGAGATAAGGTTGAAATGTTATAGCTTTTGCCATGCACACAGCAAAAAGTCTTTGCCGATCGGGTTTCTCGAACTGTTTTTAGTATTATTTGTCTTTTAGAGCGCATTTCAGTAGAGAATGAAACATATAATCTGCAAATGATACTGAAAAGAAACAGAATTTTATTCGCTGTAATGAATGATTCGATGTCACGTTTTCATCATGTGTCACCGTGTTTTTAGAAACAGGGCTGTATCAGAAATAAATACGGAACAGAAAGTGTACTCGATACTATACTCGAAGAAGTTGGAAGTTAGAACGATCTGGCGATATCGGAGAAGCAATCGACTGAGACAGTTATAAGCCATTCGTTCGAAATCGTATAAATGAAAAGAACGCCGAAGGGTGTCCGCGGGAAAGGGCTTGTTAGGGCAGTATACGAACTCTTTAATTTCACGCTATCCATTCCGCGGGGATGTACCGACCTTAATTACAAGTTTATTCATTAGCGACAGTTGTCGAGTTCCGACGAGCATGCGGATATCGTAGTCTCGCGCAGATCTCGCGTTACCACGAATAATGTTACGGCTGGGCCGGCGTTCGAGAGTTTCGAACTCACTTAAACAACTTTTCCATTGTTATATCTATATACACACCAGGGTGCGACGGGAGCACGGAAATATTTTTACGTGATTATGGGTAGTTCTCGTGCGCGGAGACGCGGCTACCACTCAATATGATTGAAGCTTACGCGCGGCGAACAGAAACTTCTGAAAACAACCATGCGAATTGATTATATTCGTGTTGGTGTTTGTGGCTAAGTTGATAAAATGATGAATCGAAAGAAGATAATAATGTTTTGGTAAGGAAGTCATGGAAAGAGAGAATATTAATCTCTCTGTTTCGGAATAAACGTCGTCGTCAAATAGAGAACTGTCAAATTCGAAAAATAGAAAGCTGTACGAAGCGATTCGTGCGATTTCTTTCAAATTTCAGAGATGTAATTTAATTTGCGATCAATTTTTCGCGTTATTTCAAAGAGCGCGACGCTACTTAATCTTTGGTTGGAAGACAGAAATGTCTCCTGGCCTTCATTAAAAAGTATCTACTCTCGAAATATCGGGAGAAAGTTTTATTGCTCATTCGCGTTCGCCGTGGAACTCCGTGCGCTTTACATCATTGCGACTATGCAATTGGACTCCGAAATGGTAGCAATAAAAATAACGTAGCATTTATTCGAGAACGTGCTCTACGAACATGCGTATATTGTACTTTCGAAAAAGACAAAACTCTCAATTCTCGATACCGAAAAGCAGTAAAAACTTAATTATTTTGATTGATTAGGGTTTGTAAGTGGAGACTAGCTATTTTGAAAAAAAAAATGTTGAGAAAAAATATATTTACGAAATTTTATTTGCATAAACAGAGCTTACGCGAATTATAAGGTTTCTAAAAGCTTATTTTTTGTGAGCAAGCTTTATTTGTTATTTCACTCATACATGCTCGATTTAATCGATTCGACGTTAACTGTGTAATGAAATGTCGTCGTATAAGAGCTAATTGTAAGATAAACATCATGAATATGTGTTACGACAATGTATAATGACCTAGATAATTTTTCGATGTACGACCCGATATACAATCTAAGAAAGTATTTTTTTAAGTTCCCAAGATGTTTACCAATGTCACGAGCGTATTACGAGATGGTTGCCGTGAACGATGATTTACGATCGCAATAACGAAGGAGAACGGACCGAGGTTACCCCAAGTGCATTGTTGAATTCGCCACGTTGATCAAGCTTAAAAGATTAAGTCGCACAAGTGTATTTCTGTCCTGGTTATAGATCGAATTTGCGCGGAAATTGCGTTTTTCCGCGCGTAAAATGAGGCAACTTTAATTTTATCGTAAATATTCGATACACTGATTTCAATATTCCGCAAAATTTATTTGGACGGTCGGTTGTACATTATGCAACGTGGGTTGCAAAATCAACGTGTGTGAAACTCAGCGTGAAATTTGTCGTTTAATAGCGTATTAAGAATTTAACATTTCCTCGTTAACTTTTCAATTACGATTGCGTAAATTTCTATAACGTTAATATTTATACCCTCTTTTTCACCGCGCAGTAAAAATAATACAGCGTTAGATTATTTTACTTCAAATTTGAGCGTGTTAAACATGAAATACGATTCTCCGATATGGCTTATGGAACAATTATACGGATCATAAAAATAGTGATTACACATAAGTCTCATTATTCATGTAACAGGGTCAGTTTGGAAGGTGACATTAGCAAAACGTTCGTTATATTGTTCGCTTTATGTAAGGATAGAACTATGTGATACAAAACCGGACGCAGTGCGTAACAGAAATTCGATCGATATTTTCTCGTAATAACATAATAGCAATCGCGGCGTTCCCTGCAATATAAAGTAACTGCGGCGAAGTAAACTTGCGCAGAGCATACAACTCATATCCACATCATTATTTACATTGTCTAAACTACTATACATTGTGTAAACTACTATAGATAGTAAGGCACATAATGCGTTGATGGAAATAATAAGATGAAGACGGTATAAAAGTGGAACACCGTAATGGCTTTGACGACGAAGTACTGATGACAGAGACAATGTTATGTTGCAATCAAGATGTTAAATATCTAATCCCAACATCGCGAAGGATACCCGAGCCTATCGATCTCGGTTAATTGCTGTTCCACCTACCTGCCCTGACAAGTACCGTTTAATCGCGGGCATAAGATTTGTTTTCCTTTTAGCGGTTTCTACGAATGGAAATGCAAGAAGTGTCTATTGAAGTTTCCCCATTGTTCGATAATCCTTTCCGTTCTTGAAATAACTTTGAGAAGGGAATAAGAAACGAAAGTTTTGCAGCAAAGGTTTGCTATTTCTTTGTACAGCACAAAGGCGTTTCCATGGTTGACATTTGGTCGTCCCGACGTAAAAAAGAGCAATAAATCGGACTTGGAAAACAAAGGGCACGATACGCTTATTTGTCGATGCGTCATATAGTATGCCCCATATACACAGAATGTAATTTCGGTCGTGTAATCTCTTCGTTTGATTGTATTATCCTTTGCGTGGACTATCGACTTTAAGATAACGGATCATCCTTCCCGAACGAAGCCACGATTGCCTCATAATTTTTTTCCTGCGTCAGCTGCAATCCATTTTTATTAGAATTTATGGTTACCCAGCGACCAAATTTCGGTACAGCTACGCTATATTTTAATAAAGCTAATTAAGCCATATTATAAATGAGAAAAAATTTTTTCATGAACATGTGTAGTCAAACACAATTTTAATTAACGCGATCGATACAATCCGACGGATTATTATTAAACAAATATTTTTTTTAAATTATAAATGTGAGGATTTGTGGAGATTTTTAATTTGTACTAATAACAGATCACCTTCAATTCAAGTTGGAAGAGTGACTTCTGTTTTACTTAAGTGAAACTCACTTAAAATCCAATTGAAGAAAGTTTCGTTTAAAGTTCATTAAAATGTTTGTAACACGAAGTGGAATAGTTTTCGAATGTCTTACGGAACGTTTAAAAAAAAAGTGCGACAAAATATTGTTTGTTCTGAGTTCCTGAGTTCTGTATCCTTTTTAAAAAAAGGCATGTTAAGTCGATAGTCGAATTTATTGTTGCCGCTTTTCCGCGATGCTGATTGGTTTTCTCGCTGCGCTTACTTCATTTGCAGCTGTCATCGTATATTTTGACAGTTGTGTGTATCAAGAAATTAATAGTGTAATAGTAATAGCATAATGTTAAAGCTAAATAGCGCGCGCGAAGCGCGCGTCTGTGGTGCTAGTGGTATATATATTATGCATTCCCGTACCGCACACACACACACACACACACACACACACACACACACACACACACACCCAAGTACTCCATTCGAAATTTTTAAAATTTTTTAGGTAGATCCTAAACTCCACGCGAGAGTGCATTTTCCAATTTCTCCTATATCTAAAAAAAAAGCAGTAAGCGCTTTATCGCGGAGTACTTTAAAGCTTGAAAGCTTTGTTTACACCTGCACGACCTAGTCAGATTACGATGTTTCGCAATGTAAACTATATGGTGCAATAGCTCGCATCGTTGATCCGGGATCGATTTTATGATCTCTATGTTATCGCGTAATTATAGAAACTGCCGAGCAGTGAATTTATATAGCTGAACAGTGCCAAGAATCGGATATGCTTGAACGTCATTGATCGGAATAGACGTTATTAATGATGCAAAATATTTCCTACTGTTATCACATTCCGAAAACACACACACGCACACAGCTCCCCCCCTTTTACAAAGCCTTTTCCTAATTTTAATTTTTAAACTCGCGGTAAAATTGGGAGAAATTCAACCAATTCGAAAACGAGACGCGAATATCGTGCATTTGGATTTGCGACAACGTTTCTCGTCATGGCATACGAAATTGAGGAAGTTCATGGAATGAGTTAAATTAGGCTGGAATTAGATAAACTCCGCCTTGGTATTTCATCGAGAAACGAACGTCAAGTACACACAACGTGAAACTAACTTTGACTGCGTGTTCGATTCGGTAAATAACGGCATCAGATTGCACAAACGAGACACAAAGCGCGTATATCGTCCAGTCAAGCTTCAAAGTGCATTTGCTCCAACGACGATCGTAAATTACCGAACATTATGCATCCATTATTGCAGCTGATCGACTGGTTATCCCTTATAGTGACTGAAATATTAAAGCCGAATATCTTTCCCCTAAGTACCCTCTTTTTGAAATATCACGAATAGGTCAGACGAGTTCGGCTATTTTTAATTTGGCTCCACTAAATCTATCTTTATATTAATTAAATAATGATTAGACAATCATTGTCTATGTTCTTTAAAAAAAATCAATGATGTAAATTAGCAAGAATATAAGGGTCGCAAATTCTTTGAGATTCACAGATTTGAGTATTGTAAATCATATTGGCGCGAGACACTACCGTGTCTCTTGATCTTTACATAAGAAATTAGATAAAAAAAAACGGCGATAAAATTTTTTCTGACATCCGTATTAAAGCTCTATTTGTTTGTTTCCTAATTATAATATTAATAGAAATGCGCCGCTGTCCTTGATTTTAAATAAATCAGAGATTATTACCGAGATGCATTTAAAATTCAAAACACAGAGTTTCGGGTGCATAAAAAATATCGATAGTATGTTGTTTAATGCTGATCGCAGGACATCTCAACTCGATCGATTACTGCTTTGCTGCTTTACTGTTCTACAATTACAGGTCGCTTTCAGAAGGTTTTACCGCGTTAAGTATTAAATGAATTTAATCTAATCATTATTTGATATTTTGCTCACACTCGAAACGGACTATTTATATAGCTTGTGATTAAAAATTAATTATAACAATCATCGCCCGCGTGGAAAGCGTCGTGTTCGACTATCACATATGTGAATGCTTAATGGCCATTCCATTTGAATAAAACCTATTTTCTCGTTCGCGTAAACCGGAAACGTGGTCGAGCAAAAATGGCGAATTAATGAGAAAATATGCGCCATGATATAGCGAGCGCGAATCAATTCTAATTGCCTGTCGACTGTCCGATAATAACGCGCAGTATTTACGCGCGAGTTGTTGTACTTACGAATACACTGCCTACGACGTGAGCATCGACGTTATCACCTACTACGGACCGTCAACTCAGCAGATCACCGTAGTATATTAAAGACGGGCCATAAACGTTAAAACACCGTTTACGATCGTATCGATCTTCCCCAGGCGAGAGAAATCGAGAACGCTTCTCCCATTTGTTCCTTTACTAGCGGCACGGCGCGCGGCGTCGCGATCCAGCAAATTGTTCCCGAAGCGCTCTTTAAGAATTCAAGTGCGTCACCTGCCTACACTCGAGTCATGTACTGACAGTTTGTTATTTTCAGACAATCCTCTTCGATATATATATATATATACCGTCAGGATATTATTCAACGTTTCTGCGTTGTTTAATAAGGATATCGATAAAGCTCTAACGAGCTTAGAGGTTGGAGCTTAGAGCTTCGACGCTATAAATGCGCGAAGCTGATCTGTATATTTATTTGGGACGAAGGGAAGGCGAAGATTAGAGATAAGGTCTTTCTTCTCCCGTATCTTTAGCGTTGACGATGCGGCTCTCTCACCCAGATTATACCGGTCCCCAATTCTCCCTGGTCTTTATACTTTCCGCGATAAATCTTCGCATTTCTTCGTTTCCCTCGCTCGAGGCGACGTTGGGGAAAGACAATCTTAATGTACAACGGTATTCCCGCGCCCGTGATATCGTCGTTCTCCGTTTCACCCGGGCGTCATTAGGCAGCGAGCGAGGCCCGTTCGGAGTCGGCTGTTAGGCCGTGAGAAGTAGTAAAACTCGACGTTGCGCCCGACGTCCGTCGTGTAACACGGCTCGCCGTCTACTGGCGCGCTCGACGCCAGGCGTCGCGACGCGTAGGGCGCAACGCTAATCGGCGCCGCGTCCCTCCACGGTGTTGGCGATTCACGGCGGCAGTGCGTAGAAACGCGAATCTTTTTGCACGCATCGCGACATTCGCCATTCGCCGGAAGAACATCGGAGCCCTGCCTCTGCGTGTCAGACAAATTCTCGTCAACCCCCGGTGGCCACGCCGAACCGATTACATTAACGAGGAGGGCGCGTTTATCGTGGCAGGTGATTAATTGTACATTGCTTTTCATCAACCCGTATCTCCCGTGCCGTGTGATTTCATCGAATTTTCGCCGTTCGTCCATTGCAACGATCTCTCTACAGATCTCTCTGCGAGACCTTTTTTGTAGATGTCTCTATCAGAAAAAATGTGTTACAATAATTTTATTAATAAGTTTAATTAATAATTAAGCGCTTATTTTTGCGAAGATATTGGAATATCAGATTCAGTATGAAGTTTCTTTAATACTTATTTGAGCTTTATACATCGCTATCCTGTTGGTTTGCGTGTTCAATATTTGATGAGAGAATATTAATTATTTTTGTTGCAAATCATGGACTGTTTGTACACTGCGCCAACTAATTTTAGTCACACGCATAATGCGATCATAAATAATGCCTTGTTAATTGATGCATTATTGATAATAATGCATAATATATATCGCCGCTATCAAAAACATGTTAATATATTTTGCTTCCTCATAGAGGAAGCTTTGTTTTCGTAAAAAAAATTTTTTTTGTTGCTGCCAATGTGTTCAGAATGTTCTAAAACGTCGAAAAATCGCAGTTTTAAAAAATGTCCGTATGTATGTATGTGTGTATGTGTGTATGTGTGTATGTACCAAATTTACCGAAATTTCTATAACTCCAGAACTAATCAACCAATCTTAACGAATTATATATGAAATAGGGGTAGAAAAGACTGAAGAATACAATAGAATTAGAAAAATTGCCAATATTTTAAAATTTTAACCTTTAACCTTTAGACCGCCGGCATTTGATGAGCTGTAATCCTCTTAGAAAGTCCTCAAATTGTTGTGCTTATATCTTATATATAACATATACAAAGTTCCGATCACACGTAGAGCCTATATTTAGATTTAGGCTTTCCGGCGGTCTAAAGGTTAAGGGCTACATCTCAAGTCTCAAATAATTGAGACTTTTCACAAATTGATGTTTTTTGACAATTTAGTATTAATTATTGGCAACTTTTCTAATTCTATTATATTCTTCAGTCTTTTCTACCCCTATTTCATATACAATTCTTTAAGATTTGGTTGATTAGACCCAGCTTTATAAAGTTTCTATGTATGTACGAATTCTCCGAAATTTCAAATATGTGTAACACGAGAACTGATCAATCAAATTTGCCACCTTTGACACCTAAGAATACAATAGAATTAGAAAAAATTTCCAATATGATAAAAAAGTGTGAAAATTAGAAATTTGCACATTCCTATGTACGAATTCCCCGAAATTTTAAAAGGCTATAACTCAACAAATTAACAAAATATTTATTATATTAATATAAAAATGTCTCATTATGTACATATACATGCAATTTGTAATTAACATAAAAAAACGATTTTGTTTCAAAACAATTTAAACTTAAGACAAGGAAATTATTTTTATTAATCACTGACGAAAATATTATAGGTATACATAGAGCTTAAAGTTTTGTGCATGCGATCATTTTTTATAAAAATATTTTGAATACTTTACTAAGAAAAAGGAACCTTGATTATTTTGGATAAGTAGTCTTGCGTACCTTGGGAATAAAAACTTAATCCAATTATATCTCCGTTTGACATTTTCTCTCTTACATATTTTAGGGCTTTATGGCAAAGCAAAGGCGAGAGTAAGAGAGCAAAAGAGGTTGCTTTGTGATAAGTTCTGAGATTTTTAGTTTTCGTTATAGACACGTGTAAAGTTCGAGGTCATGCATGGCGGATCGCGTGCCGAACAATATTATCACCATCACGGTCGGAAGTATCACGTGTTACCAGTAAATCGGATTTTCGGTTTTCCGAACTCTTTTCTGTATCAGTGAAGCGGAGTTATTTCTAGATACGTATTTATTGATCTGTGAGAGCATTAAGCATTCCAGAGCTTTTAAGCCTTCCGCAAATTGGCGAAGATTAAAAAAGAACTATCACATGACCGGCTATTGCCGGTATATTACGAACTGTATACTTTTTCTGACAATGAGTTAAAAATGTTTTTACTTCAATTGGGAGTTTGAACACTTTTTCTGGCTTTAATTAAACCGCCACTAGCGATTGCATTTAATTTTTAATATAAAATATCATGATTATTTAATGAGTTAATTAGTTCAATATTATGTTAAAGCTGAAATTTATTAAATAAAATTTTAATTCTATATTAAAATTCACTAATGAGTTTAAAAAATCCGCTGAATGAATTAAAAAACATGATCTTGCTATATACTGGTACTCAGATTATACATAGATACTTTGTGAGAAATTTTTTATAAATAAATTTTTCCATTCTATAATTTTAACATTCCATCCATATTTTCTTAGCATTATTTTTTTACAAAATAAACTTTGAATTTTTCAGAGGTGATTTGAAGGAATTTATATATTCTGTTGTAATAATTTATTATTGTGTTTATTAAAAAATTTTTAGTATTTAAATATGAAAAAAAATATATTTGTTAAATATATCGTGTATTTCGTATTAGAGATATAGATATTTAAATATTTTTACCACTAATTGAACTACAAGACTACAACATTAACTTAAAAAAAAAAAATAATGAAACGATTCACTAAAACTGAAAATAATATAATGTTTAACAATAAAAATGTAACAGTGTTGTTGCTTAGCTTGCACAAATTGTTTTTATTCTTCTCGTCGCATGTAGCTAGCATAACAATATTATTCCAGTGGTCTACTTCACGCAATGCTAGTAGCTATATTGAATATGGAAAATAAAGAAAGAACGAAATACCGTTATACAGGTGATGTACAGGATCAAAGGTTATTGATGAAAGAAGTCGTGCGTTTACAGTATATGTATACGTCCATTTTTAGATAATAGAAGTAGATAATAGAAGTAAGTGAGGCATAAAATTGGCTCGGATACCGTATCGATAAAGAAGAAGAATCTGGACTCGGATACGATTCACGTGTACTTATGCATACAACGCTTAAGACCTTCTATTCTTATGCTTTTATTCGCGATCTATGGTAACAAAGATTCATGAATATAAATGTTGTATGTACGTGAAAACCCAATCGGGGGAGAGAGAAAAATTCAAAGATATTAGAATTATTGATTTTAAGGAATTAGCATATAAAATAAAACTCGAAATTTCTTCCTAAATCGACGACCCGAATTTGGCATGCCGTGTATGCATCCATATAATGTGTATACGCAGCACCGCTCTCAGAATTGTGACATTGACATGAACGATGATAGACATCATATCAGCATTTCGAACGTATGTCGAACTATTAATCGATTATTGAGATACACAAGGCGTAATGCCAGTTTCAAAGCAAGGCGCAGTGTGCTTATCAATTAGATGATGAATATCATATGATCAATTAAAACATTTCAGGAGAATTAAGCTTAAAATATTCAAAAATTATTTTGTAATTTATCTATCATTCAGAACCATTTAAAATGAGTCCTCGATGGATATTAAAACTGTTTGATAGTATCTAATTATGATATAAATTGACATTATATTTTCTGTATGTATGAAGTTTCAACTCTCTTTATATATATGTATAATCTCAATTTTTTGTAATTAACGGTAATTGACAAGTCTCACGAGTCTCGCTTGCTTTCTGATTCACGAAATTTCTACTTCCTGCGAAACTCTTCCATTAAACAGTTTTTTATCAAGTTCGTTCTGAATCAAGATGCAGCTTTAAAGTAGATAAGCCAATTTAGCAAAAGTTTCTAGCAACTTGCTGGACAGTCCTTTGAAACTTCAACACCTCTTTACGATGAATTATAGCTACCAGTGCCGAGTGCATGTCGCTTTCTTGTAAATTTAATTATCTCCCCATTTACATAAAGTTTGTTCAAATATTATGATATGGTGTATGAGGAACGAAAGGAAGAAAGAGAGAGAGAGAGAGAGAGACCGTCGAGGCTTCAGGAATTCGGCACTTGAAATCTCCGTGCTTGTTTCTGTATTTGAGATGATACTATAGACGAGCGTTCGGAAAGTGGGCTATGTTTAACGATCGTACAAATAACTTGCGGAAGGACAAAGGTGGCGACTATCGATAGAATGTCAATTTTCGGTCGAGTTTCACGGTTCCAGTTCACACTATCTTCCCGCAACTTAGAATTTGTTTCGTAACCTTCCTTCGAGACGATCGTTTCACCGTGGGCGTCTGTATTGGAAATACCTCGAAACTTGCTGAATCGAAGCCCTCTTCGAGGGTGAGCACATTTTCGTTATATCGTATAGACTAACGATTGCTTTAAGGATCTTCTTTGCTTTAACTTTTTTCAGTTAGAAGAAACGTTTTGACCTGTTCTTTTTAATTAGAATATTTTTGATAATGTAATTCGAATTAGCGTACCTATTTAAAATTAAAGTAGATTTTTAGCAAATATTGGATTAAGGAAGATTAAAGAAGTTCCTAAATGAATATTAGGATTGTGCGCGCGCGCTCTTTTGATGAAGTTACGTCTTTGACATCGTATATCTCAAGTAAATATTTGATTAATATATCTTTTATTAAATGGCAGTAATAATGGCCAATATATAGTTTAATGAAGCTTCGACTAAACATTTAAAATTCTCGAAAAGAGCTTAATGAAAGCTAAAAGCTTTCTCTCGATGCTTCTTTCGTGTAGTTGCTGATTAGTATCGTTTGCTTTCTCTGAGATTTCGTGCTTCTTCGTTTTCACAGTGCATTAGGAAATTGAAATCGGTATCTACCGTTGAACGACCTGCACTCTTTACTACTGCGATTGTAGGCCTGTTCTTTTTAGCTGAACTTCTTGCACGGTTCATCTTTCCTCTTTTTCTTTTCACATTGCAGAGAAAAAGAGAAAAGATGAACCGTGCAAGAAGTTCAGCTAAAAAGAACAGGGCTTATGAGAAAATCAATCGTGATATTTTTCTATTAATTTTCATGGCTTTCAGCCGAATGAATAATACCGACGTTTTATGATCGGGAAGTTTTCAACTAATTACAGATCGTATTTTTGGTATCTTCTCGCATGAATCCAACGAATATCCATGTGGGGACTTTAGCTTGACGTATTGAGTGAATCTCTTCTTCTTTTAATTTACGGTAGCTCTAAATATTTTAGTAAGATATAAATTATATAAATGTTGAAGATAGTAATTATATTCGATCGAATTTTTTCTTAGAATCAAAATAAATCGCTAATGAATATAACATGCCACACGATTATACGTATGACTCAAATTCTTCGGAAGATGATAAACTCTTAGCTTTATAATTTAAATAATTACTGCACGATCATGTATGATATATTTTAAAAACTTTTTAAATTTATTTTAAATATATCTTTTTCATATGCTGCTTAATAAAAATAATACTGATTTTAGGAAATGAATGAAACTAATAACGTTTCAATTTTAAAAACTGCTTTAAAATTTTCCAATATTAAATTAATGAAAAGATACATGTATATGTATGCACGAGCAAATTTTTTCTTTTTATTAATTTTATGTTTGATTTCGTCACAATACAATTATTTTCACTCGTATAATCTTGTATACAATTCTTGAGCCAATATCGATTATCGATAGACGTAACGACTAAAAATCTAACATGAATTTTCTCAATTTCATTATTCGTTTTTCTATTGTTCTATTCTATTCTATAATCTCTTCTATTCTATAATCGCTTACGTCGTCGCATCGATGGTTCTAGATTAGTATTTATTATATATACTGCACGTATATAGATAATGTAGATATTATATGTACTATATGTTATTATAATTTATATTCATGATAAAGAGACTCATGGCATCTAATTAAAAAGATTTTCTTATTTAACTTGCAAAATGTGATAAATAATGTTTTTGACAGTGTTTGAATTATTTCTGTTTAAAAAAGTCAGTTGATGAATGTGCAAAGCGGAGCATTAAAATATAATATTCGTGATAGCTTAAGACAAAGATGAGTGACATTATAAGTATAGAAAATGAGAGATAAATTTATTTCATAAATCCATTGAAATCGCTATCGTACTAAAAAAATTGTTATTATACCTTGCGAAACATTTATCGCGTTACGTTCTCATTTTAAGTCTTGACAATCACGATAATTACTTTAAATATTTCCACTGTCAAATACTTTGCGTCGCGAAATAAATGGGAGTTTATTAAATTTTCTGCGATGTATTTAAAATCATTTTCTAACAGATGTAAATGAGAAAGACCCGTAGTTACTATAACCTACCCTGCGTGATAGAATTTTACGCTGCGGCCAATTAATTTTTCTCTCGCGGTCTCTGTAAGACATAATATACCATTCTTGTGATTTTAATAGCTCGTTTTTTTGCATTTTTACGTCTCCGCAAGAACTAACAAATGTGAGCGCCTTATAAATCTCTTCTATATATGAAAAAAAATTATGTGGAATATCGAGAATTTATTTTCAAGATTAAGTCAACGTTTTGAAAGTGCTTTTTTAGTAATAAAGCGTGTTCTCTATGATAATAGTGCGTGAAATAGTTCTTTGCCAGAATGTGTTGTCTTGACAATTCGATATAGAGATAATTTAATAAAGTTAGCGCATCGTATATTTATTAAATGTTACTTAAATTTTCATTATTGATATTTTTTATTCTACAGTCACGAATTGGAAACACAATTAATTTAAATGTTGGAAGTGAATTATTAGTTTGAAGATAAACAAATATTTCTTAATAATATAATTTTTCTACAACAATGTAATTTACAAAAAAGTATATTTGTCTCTAAATGTCATTATAGTATATGGAAAAATTGCATGAGATATATAAATCTTAATATTTGTGTAGATTTATTTTAACAGCTTTACAATCCTCTTTGCAATTAACAGCAGTACGCGAATATATTGGATGTGCAATTGAAATTCTAAATATTTCGCAAGTTATAAATATTGATGAGAGATATAATTTCATTGTACGAGCTTCGCGTATCATTCGTTTTTATTCGATGCTTTTTCTTTCTTAATTGCCATTTTATTTTATCCTTGGCGGAATGGGAAGCACTATTTGCTTGTGTGTCGTTACTTGGCGTTTCGTTAGGTATGATTTACGATCGCGATTCATATTTTACGGAGAGAGCATGTATCACATCGATGATACGTCTTAATTTCTCGTCGACGGTTAGAATAGATCTGGCACAAAGCCATTTGTCCAGCTTACATAAAGTGGCCGGATGGTCGTTGTTGCCTCAAATAATTCGCAATAAAACGCTTTTCTTGACGGAAGTTAATTCCTTCGAACTAAATATTGGCAAATGGGATGTTGGAAGAACGGTTAAAAGTTTTCTGAGTTGATTTTATCTCGTACGGTTTTCACGGCGTGGCCACGAGAGAATTCTTATATTTCTCTGACATCGATCCAAATACAGTAATTTCGAATGTAAGCTTCATATGAAGGTAAACTTACCTATCTCTCTGCTTTCACGTCCTAGCCTTCACAGTTCGCAGCACTCCCTCGTTACCTGTTAGCTATCAACTGTCAGCTCTACAACGTAATTTCCGAACTTTAAAGATTAAAACCTGAAATCTATATAAATTTTCGTCTTGCAAACTTTGAAGTCGTTTAAGTATTAATTTATGTAACTTACAGTTTATAATTATTATATGGATTGTGGTGAGGTAATTATACAAAATATGAATTTTGATCGCAAAATTATCGTTCTTAGGTACTTTCTGGCTAATAATAAACTTTCTTTATATTTATGTCACGGTGACGCTGCATTAATCGCGTGTATCCTCTCGTTTGTTTTTATTACAAGCTGCTATCATGTATGGAGTCGCGTGTCTCGAACCTCTCGTTGCAGTAACGAGCGCAAATCGGTGTCATAAATCTGCAAAAACGAGGCATTCAGAATGGAACCGCCCCGCCCGATCTCTGTAAATCTCCTGTCGTCGATAGTCATCTTAATATCTGACATTTTCAGTAAATTCGCCAGCATCGACTTTTCATACTTTTACGAATTGATCATGTTTTCTTTAATATCTCAGTTTAAACAGTTTTCTATGCAGATTTAATATTGAAAATTTAAATATTATGGAAATCTAGTTGATGCGTCATCGGTTTACTTTTCTTATTCTTCTTTTACGAGCTTGAAATTTTGCAGCGTTTTTGCGAAGTATTTTTAAATAATCGCCAGACTATTCGATTTGTCGGAGTTATTTGCAAATACCATGAGAACGCAAGTTTGAAATGTGATAATTTCAATATTAGCGTTATATGGCCTGTGTTAAGCATTTAGGTATTTTCGGCTTATACTGTATTATGTCAATTATAATTTTATTTGTGTGAAACGGTTTGTACAGTTTGGGATTAAATCACGTTGCAGAGAAGATGGGGAGGAGGGAGAGGAAAGAGAGAGAGAGATAGGGGGAAGAAGAGAGTAATTAATTTGAGCTTTCCGACCCGTGCTTTTTCATGATACGCTATGTACTATGTACTTTTCGGGAAAAAGAACCTTTAAATATTCAAGCTGGGATATTTTATGCACGATGCGCCAAATATATTTCTGCCAATCGTGCCACGCGTCCATTAATCTGTTCTGCGACTATAAATGGTGTAAATTCGCTCTCTGTGGCTCCAGAACTTTCCACTGACAGAAACTCACTGCAAGCTGATTAACTCTATATGCTCTACTGGAAGTCTATACATTTCTCTCCCTCCCTCCCTCCCTCTCTCCCTTCTCTCTCTCTCTCTCTCTCTCTCTCTCTCTCTCTCTCTCTCTCTCTCTCTCTCTCTCTCTCTCTCTCTCTCTCTCTCTCTCTCTCTCTCGTATGTTATACGTATATTGTATCAACCGTAGCTACATCGTACTTACCCTGCGTTATACCGTGTTTCGCACTTAGTGCGTTACCGGTTCGTGCTTTTAGTGCCCACTGAGGGATATGCCTTGTCATCGATTTCTATTAATTTCTAACGTGTGTTCCATTGTTACCATAAGAAGATTTAAGTATACGAAGAACGTTCGAAGTCAGACCGAGGACCGAGAGAGGTGCAACAATACATCTTCTTTGAACAGAAGATCGTAAACTTTTTAAATATTATAATAGAAATGGGCATAACAGTCCGACATTTAAAAATATCGTTTTATCTAAAATTTGTTTTTGTTTATTTCTTGTTGATTTTGAGTGAACTCATTATGAAAATGACAGGTTAACAAGAAATAAAATTATATGGATGTCGTTTATGCAGGATCAGTTTTGCCAATCTGCAATCGCAATCTCTTGTTAATCTCTTTTCTCTTCTGACGAGTCTCGTAAAAATTGATCAAACTTCTTGATGCTGCTAGCGATAGCCGAAAGCAGATGATGACGATAAGAGATTTTGATATGATGTAATCTGCTTAACTAACTTAAAGTTGTATCTGTTAAATCTGTATTGAAATGATTGATTGATTTTTAAATGATTAATACCTACTAATTGTCTATTTGTCTATTACTTGCTTTACAGAATATTTCTGCACAGAATAGATCTAAAATATGATGTGCGGAAATCGAAGCAAGAGTTGAGCAAACTCATAATTTATAAGTTCCTCTTTATACAATATATAAAATGGATTTGCGTAAATTGAGAAGGATATTATATTTTGCTTTGAGTTTCATATGACTTTACGAGTAAATATATTGAGTTTTTGTTTAATTATTTATTGTGTGTCAGATAAAAAGTATTTTATATAAAATGCATACATTATGTTTTAAATTAATTTATTAAATTTATTAAACGTTTATAGTGAGACGTCTATGGAATAAATCGTTATTCTTAGACATCGTTTTTCGAAATGTTAGTTAAACAACGACCATCCTGCTTATTACCGATGTACTTCTCTGTCGATCTTTGTCACTAGACTCGTTGGTTCCATAACATTTATAGAGATAAATAACGTTTTTTTTTAGATATACAAGTAATAATTCAGATCCAGTGATGGCACGTCTCTATTTCGGTAGTTTTATCGGACGAAACAATCGATGATGCATTTTCCTTAGCACAAGAATCAGTTTGGCGATCTATCCAAATCGTAAAGCAGTACCTTCCGTCTACGTTCAAAGATCTTTCTCCATTTGTGCTGATTTCTGCACGTTGGTCTCCGACCATTTCTCCTATTATTTCTCGTTGCCTTTACGCACTCCGAGCGAACTCCCCTGCGTATCCTACGCCCCTTTACATTTACCTTTCGTCCTCAGTCCTTGTTTTCTGAATAGGGAGATAGGGAGTGCTTAATGGGCAACACATAGACCCGGAAGGACAAGATATATGCGCTTTTCCATGGAAGTTAAAGGCTCATGAACACTGAGACGGGGATAAAACTGCCTGTTCCGATCTCCCTCGTCGACGATCTTTCTTGTCCCTCTTTTTTTTAATTCAGAACGTATACGATCCTCGCTGCCTTTGTTACCGCAGAGACCACGTTGTGGAGACTCGCTAATGATTTAGTTTTATGAATATTTAACGATAGAAGATTATATTGTTGTATTATTTCACCCTCATGTTTTTTAAATATTATTATTCATTAGACTTCAGTTTAACAAATACAGATCTCAACGAATAATTTATTTATTCAGAAAACGAACTTGATCAAAATTTTAAATAATTAGTGTAATTGTTTAATAATTATATGATAATTATGAAAATTATGTTATTATAATTGACAGTTAGAATAAAGATATTTAGATATAATTCTCCTATTGTAAATATTGCTATATTGAACAATAAGAAAGTTGTGCGCTTTTTCAAGTATCATTAATTTTATTTTGTCAGTTGTTATGTTGAAGAAATAAGGGGATTCTACGGATCGTATATTCTTTATTCCCATTTATCATAATTCCTTCGGCTTGAAAGTTGAGAGTTTTTTTCATGGAAACGACAGATTTTTTTATGGATTTTGTATAGAATGTCTTATCTGGAATACCGTTTGTCTCAAGGCAGGCAGCAACGTGATCCAATCAGTAGGTGCGTTGCTCGTTACGAACATGCTTATTCGAATAACGAGGAAACGCGAAGACACCCTATTTACCCAAGAAATAAAACGAATAAGAGAAAAGGAATGTTCGTGGAAAAACGAAGAACGAAGAAAATATGAGAAGTTACGCGTATTGTAATCTTGTTAGATACTGTGCAATTTAAAGCAAGATCAAGCAATATAATATTGAACCTGAATTAGTATTATCCTTGACAGAGTCAAGCTCTCTAAAGAGAAAAAAAGAGGAAAAGTTCGAAAGTCATTTCTAAAAAGTCTCCAATTTCTCGAATCCTCTCAGCTCTTAAGCTATTTCGCACATTTCCGTTTTTCATGGATCATTTTTCATGGAAAGTGAAAAATGTTTCTCGGTCTTCGTTACTTATGTCCTCTACAATATGTATGATTAGCTTTTTCGAAGCTGGCGTGTTCTGTGTCGAAGTGACACTTAGAAATGACATAAAATTTTTATATTTGATATAAAATTATATATCTATATACATATATATATAGATATATATATTTTTTTAATATTAAATACGTTACATATAAATTTAACATTATTTCTAAAGGTCACTTTTGATATTATGTTATATTTAATACAACACTGTATTAAGTAATTAATATAATAGAAAATTATTTAATATAATTTTACGTTATATTGATAACATTTAAAATAGAATTGGAAAATAGCAAAAATTTCATGGTTCCAAAGCGAGTGACTTATAGAAGCGAAGATCTTGAGATACGCGTGAGGTAGCACGCGTCGATAAATCTAATAGGAATTTTTGCTGCGTTGTCGTGCCACGGTGACAGGTTTTTATGCATTTTGCATGATGCATTTCGCGCTCCGTTTTGGTTTTATAGGGGGAAAAAATCTTTCTTTTTTATCGTCTATCTCACCTCGCACATGTGGGATGCACTTTATCGCGTTACAATGCGTGTAAAGCGTTATAGCATGCGTTTCAAAGAACGTTTCTTATACACATGGGCTCATACGCACGGACAAGCACGTTGCTTTTCCCAATTTTTCCGCGAGTCGCTACTAAGTCTTTCTTTTCAACATTTCCGTATCGGGTGGACACATGGATGGCGCACAATGGCGCCTGATTGACCGTTCGATACTTACCAATACGCGCGTGTGGATTTTCGTCGCGGATCCGTATCGCGTTTCAGACGAGAAGCGCATTTCGTACATTATTTCCCGAGGGACGTGCAATTTGCGATAATGTCGAACGTATAAGTACCCTCCGAAGGGGTCGGGAGTCGCGATTAGCGTTCGCTCCCGTTGCGATCGGTACGTTGTAATCCGGCACAATTCTCCGCAACCTTTGAAAGAGCGGGAAGCGATAGAGAAAGCGGAAATCATGGCTGTCGTCTTCTCTTCGAAACGGGAAATAGCAATACTGATGTAAGGGACGATTGCGATTCTGTTTATTTCTCGCGCGATTCACTGTTTGTCAAATTTTCCCTTTAACAGTTTTGTCGCTTATATTCGAGTCAGAAGAGTTCATTTCTGTTGAGCTTATGCAAGCATCATTTAAGAAAATATACATTAAGTATTTTTAAGGAACAATACAAACTTACAGTTAACCGCGAATGCAAGAAAACTAGTCCAGGGCCAGGGGATAGATCATGTATCTTTTCCCCTAAAGCGGAAACGTGAAAAGTGAAAAGTTTCACCATTCAAGTTAATGGCGAAAATTTTCCACTTTTCACATTTCCGCCCTAGGGAAAAAGTTACATGATCGCTACCCAGTATATACATGTTAATGCTACAAGTTACTTACGCACTTCACCTCGTAATGCAATCCAACTGATTAGTTCGCAAGTCTTAAAGTTGTACGAAATTATCATGCACGTTATTTTATTTATGTTTCAGCTGACATATTCGATCGGGTAGACGAACAAATAAAAAAACACGCTGGTCTTCAAGCGAATTGCGTGGGCGGTGGAAGAATTGAGCACGACCCCGACGAGAAAACCATCAAAGTTTATGGATATTCGCAAGTAAGTTCCGGAATTTATTGAAATATTTATTATTCAATCAATTTTTCCTGATTTGACTGTCGTAAAAATATTTTATTTTTCACACGTGTTCCTCTTACACTAGATGCTAATAAAAATAACGGGTTTCTCCTATAATACAGTGTTCAATCTATTTCATTCTGTCCGTTCATGACAAAATAACAGTTTGTTTAGTTTCCCGATAGTAATCCTGTATATTTCTATATTTTCCAATTAACTTTTTATACTATTATTCATTGCCAGACGTTGCGCGCTGCATGAATATTCCATTCATTGTCCGACGTCCTTGTTAGTCGCAATTACATTTGCATCTATCGAAGTAAAATTGACAATTGGTCGACATGTGAATGTCCAAAGTGTGAGCCGTGATATTACCGTGATGTCAGGCAATGCTTTAAACACGGGCGGAGAAATACGCGTCGCAATACCTATGATTAACGGCGCATGAACATTTTCACCCCTGCACTCTGTTGCTCGTCACGAGCTTCACGCCCACGCGGCATCATATGTCGAACTTTAGCAGATTAAATTTATCGGTCCGAGAGAATTCGTGCCTTTCTCTGACGCAAACACAATCGAATAGAAAGTTAGGCGTGTTTTATCAGTTACTAGAATTGTATGTGTAAAACAAGAGTTTCTTTTAGCGGAGTAGTCTTTACTCCGTATCTCTCATTATTACGTTACCACAAATATGCAAATAACATGATAGTTGAAAAGAATTCAAATGAGACGTTGACGTCCATATATCGTTCTTTAAATTTAAACTCGGGACATTCCCAAAAAGGTGTTTTGCTTTTTTATTTCAATAATCAGTAAATCGGCAGTAAATTAGGTATTTTGCATTCAATAATAAAAGGTACAAAAATTTCGCTATCTCGTGCCATCCGCGAATACTTCGAAGCGTATAAATGCTATAAACCTTGAAGCTGGTCGATCGACCTCCAAGCGTAAAATTGCAATTGCATTTACGTAAACTCGGAAATGTTTGTCGACTTCCGTAACGTCGCTGGATTTTATCGGGCCATATTACGCCATTTACGATAATATTTCGCGTAAATAGTATAAGCCAATTATTACGGGCGTGTTGCAAAAACTATGGGCGGTACCATAAATTTTCATTTTTATATACGATGTCATTTAATTTTACTATGTGTTAGGCGCGGCGGACTGGATTAAACATTACGTTTTTTATATTTACGAATTCTTTTACATTCTTATTTGCAGCAATATTTTCCTCCACATTTTCTATTCTTCCTCTCATATAAATTTTATAAGAACTATATTACCATATCGACGATTATCGTATCGTATAAATATCTTGTATTGAATGGAATTTTATTTCCAGAATATTTAATATATTTTTCTTTATTTATTCGAGAAAAGAGATACAGTTTATTTTATTTAAAACAGAACTGCTTTAATGCTATCATTCTTTAATAAAATTCTTGACGTCAGAGCTACTAGTTACCGTGCTCAATGTAAATTTTAATACTATATCGAGCTTATTATTGTATAAAGTTACAAAGAGTTGTATAATTTCGATTTGGTGGCAAGTGGCAATTTGTGGAAGTCAAGACGGTATCAGGTTACCGTTATCTTCAGTAAATAAACTTAAGTTGTATAAGAAGTACGATAAATATCGCAATGCCGCGCGTTTCGTGAAATATAAACGCCCCAAACACGATGTTGCACTCAACCTATGCCAGAGGAAACACGAATACTCGTATCTTAGTAGTCGTATGGATATCGTTATAAGAAATGAACGAATTGATATATATTTTAAAGTGGCGGAAGCATCCCAGATCGTTTATTCGAAAATTTAAATTGAAATTCGCAATCCATCTTGGGAGACGAATAATTCATATTACGAGAGTCGAGCAAGATTAACAAGAGAATATTTTTTTAAACGCGAGATTTGAGGAAGAGATTTGAATCGAATATATTGAAGAAACTAAGAATCGTTCGGATAGAAAAGCGAACGGTTGCTGTAGGTTTAAACAAGAGAGCCGCCCTTTTTAAATCCGACGACGCACGGGGGAGAGTAATTTAAACATCACCCTGGGTGCTCTGTTTTCGTATCGCCAGTCACAGCTACGAGCAACGTAATATACTACGGCCGTGTATTTTATTTGGCTTCCGACATTTTGAAGATTATTCCCAATCCCGCAGGAACGCGGGATATTGCATTAGCAATATCGTAAAATTTCTGCGAAAAGAGCATTGATATTACATCCAGAACAATTGAAAATTTTTGAAATATTTTACCAATACCTCTATAACAATCGCGATGTTCTTTTCGGTTAGAAACTGTAAAATATTTCATGCAATCGTGATTTTTGCCATGCAAGCGTTACATAGGTACACGTGACATTTTAACATGATTCAATATTAATATTAATATAAATGCAAGTATCATATAATTATCATAAGCAAATCTATTGATTTATTTATTTTCGCTATTTAGTGCATTTATATTGCTTTTCTTTTGAACTCAGAAATTATTTTTGCTCATCTGAAGATCTTTTTTTACTGTCATTTGCATTTAGCTTCCTTCAAAATGACATACACTTCAGTTTTTCTGTCTAAAATGTTATCTAAAAAAGTATATCTGGAAGCTTAATTTCCGCTTTCTTTATTTTCTTTTCCTTGCTTTTCTTTTTGCGCGTTGCTGCAGCCAACGCGACAGTTGTGGAGATGTCAAGCATATACTTTATGTAAAACTGAAAATAACGCGAGGTCTATTCTCGTAATAATTGCTGCCGGGTAGTTCGTTATGCTAGCGAATATTGTCAACTGAGCCTACTGAAATGGCCTAAACTTTGTCACGTAAAGGTCACGAATGACACGACAATATTTTACATTGATTTTGCGAGGATGTGATATGCGATTAATTATTATCGATTATTAATTCGATTCGCAGGGTTTTGGCAAAGCTGATCATCAAATATCGGTCGAGTTATTGAAGAAAAAGTATCCTACCTACAACATCACGTGGTCAGACGACGGTTACTAACTAGGAAATACATGATGTGGCGCGATATGTTACTTTATTTTTTAACTTAATAAATATATATGGGATTGAATCTTGTTTTGTAATTTATTAATAAAATGTATGTGCGTATCGGAATGAAATTAAATGTGTGTCTTAATTATTAAACATCATAATTATCTCGCTGTTTTGTGGAAAAAAATATAAAAATGTATAAAAATGCAAGTAAATAAATAAATTAAAATTAAAGAAATCTATTTACTTATATTATTCTCTATTATTTATTATTCTCTAAAATTTCTTCTGTTTTATGGCATACCTATTATATTGTATGAAAATGTATAATAAGTAAATTAAATAAGTAAAATAAAAAAAATCTTATTCATTTATATATCCTCTAAAATTTCTTCTGCCTATTTTATAGCATACAATATTTTATAAAATTATAAGCAAGTTAAATAGTTAGAATTAAAGAAAGATATTCATTTACATTTCTTCTTCTCTAAAATTTCTTCTACCTGTTTTATGGAATACTATTTTGTATGAAAGTGTAAGCAAATTAAGTAATTAAAATTAAAGGAAGCTATTCATTTACATCCTTTCCTGAAATTTATTCACTTCTCTTCGTGAAAATGCTCCACTCTACGAAGTCTTTGTTAATAACTTAGTATATTTATATATTTGGTTTTATATATCTATATGCTATATCCCTCTTTTCCTCTCTTGAATCAAAATATGAATGCCTTCATTCATCTGAAAGAGTATACATCTAAAGAGTATCTTATTATTTATTAATTATTTATTAATCAATAATTTCCTATTTCCTACTGAGAATGATAAGAAGGTAAGTTGCATTTTAGACCGTAGTTTATGGAGATGGAATAATTCGATGATATATTGCGATATATCATTCTACGATATAAGTGAGCTACCTTATGCACAGTTGTCGGTATTTCAGCGGACTAGTAGAGCAGTAATCGGTAACAGAAACGGGTATGTGTAATGGCCTCCATAGATTACCGCTGATTTGATCGATTTTCTGCTTTCTTGCTGCAATACTAGATGACTGCATCATGCAGTGTAGAATACGAATGCAACATTAATTACGTGGATCTTATTAATAATCCCCGTATATATTACATACAAAAAATTGAATAAATATGTCTATATATTAAAATTTGTGTTTAAAATATAGTTATTTAATTAAATTTTACATAAATCTAATTAAACTTAATTTATACCTAATATCTATTCTAATTTTTATTGATAAAGACTTTGTTATAAATCAATTTAATTTAATTTAATATTTTAAAGTCGAAATAAAAATTTCAATCTTGAAAAAGGTATTTTTACATTATTGCAATTTTGATTAAAATATTACTTTGTTAATTTAAGTTGATTTAAGTATATTTTTTTAGTTATTTATTCATACATATATTCGCATAAAACATTTCGAGTGTAAAATCGCGTGATATCTTAATTTTTGCCATATGTATTCGAACAATTGAAATTGAAAGAGTCGATGCTTATTTTGTAACAAACGCCGTGTGTTCAATCATTTTAGACATGTCGGACGTCCGAGGGAGACGTTAAAAAATTTTCAAGTTAGTTTGGTATACTTTACCATGTTTTCCCGAGCCGCAAAATCAATCGTGAAGTCCCTTGGGTCATGCCGGATTCATATTGGTGAAAAAAGTTTCAAGGTACGATTTAATTGACTTCCGACATATCGAAAGATTTTAATTTGGTAATTTCATCTTGTACGCTTCTACTCGATTCATTACACATTTCCATACATTATGTCGTCTTACTTATGCTCTTTTTATTAATATGTCGATGTATTAATTAAAAATGACCATCTAGATTGCTCTGATTGGTGGCGCCGGAGAAATCAGTCAAACTCTATCCCAGTTATTAAAAAATAGCGCGAAACTGAATGCCCTTGCGTTATACGATGTGGCGGCTGTCAATAGACCTTTACCGAATTACAATTTCTATGATGAGGAGCCATTCAAACCTATCGTAAGTCACTCATTATTGACAATTTGCTTAAAAAGGTTTAGTATAATATTTAATCTGACGCAAGTTGTTACTATTATAAATAAATATCAATAAAATAGCCATCAGAAACGCTAACAATGGCGAAGAAATCCTGTTCGGGCAAAGGCAGTCGTTCAAATGCAGTGATTAGGGCGAGGCAAACAGACAATAATAATCATCAAGAAAATAATGGAAGGGTAAAATATAAACTTATTTATTATTTATTTCCATTTGAATATATTAGAGAGTATCAAGGTCTGTTAATTATATTCTATTAATCGTAAATTTTTTATTAACTATATGTAAACATTTTGTTTTGCTAATATATTATTAAGCAATAAAATAGATTTTTATAAAATTATTGAAGTACTTTAGTAAGCTAGTTTTTTATAATTTTGAATATTGAGCTAACAAATTTGTCGTCCTCTTTCAGAATTATTTTTATTTAGAATATCTTTATTACTTTTATTATTTAGAATTACGATTATCTTTCGTTTGAAATATATAATTAAGTTTGAATCTCTCTTAAATAAGATTGTTGCGTATTTAAATGCAAAATAAAATAATACATTAAATCTAAAAAAAGGTTGTATAATAAACCAATCGTTTTTTATGTAGAGTCAGATAGAGAAACTTGTGGAAGCTCTTTATCGTTTACCAATAGCTGAAGAAGCTGCAACATTTAATAACCCATTGATACCCATCGAGGAAATAATGCCAAAGGTAAGGGAAAAATAAATCTTAGTAATATTTATGGCTTAAAATTTATTATTAAGAAATTATTTCAATCCCGTGTGTTTCGCACTATAATTGTCATTAAAGATAAAATTATACACTTCCTTATACACAAAATTACTTGAGAGAATTATCCACTTTAAGGAGTAGAATTAAAATAGAACTTAGGGTTATTCCTATATAAACATTACATTAATCATAACTATGTGATAAGTTCCCAGGTAGCAGGATGATGCCTAAACACATCTTAATGACATATTGTTGACTTTAGAAACGTCATTAAGATGTTATTATTATGCCATTTGACGTCTGCTACCTGGGTTGTCGTAGAAACAATCAAATTTATAATATATTGAATACATAATTGCACATATGCTCAATACAAGCAGCTTTATAAAAATTTATTTAGAAAAAAAAACAAATATTATCTTTTTTGTGGAATAATTTATCAAAATAAAATAAAATTATTTTTTAATACGTGCAAATATAAGATAAAAATTATTAAATTGGAAGAGAAGCTAGATCAGTGTTTGTCGTGCTTTTTAGAATTATTTATTACATCTTTAAATCCCGGATTCAATTATTAACTAAAGTTCATATTATTATTAAGCTTAGATTAAACATTAAGTTATGTTTGTGAAAATAATAAACCCTTTAGAGAACTATAGATTCTCTCTCTCTTTCTCTCTCTCCTCTTTTATCTCTACCTCTATTTAATTTACCTACCTGTAGATAACAGAGAGACTGGTTTTCATATTTAATATTTTGATATCTTGATTTTGAAGAATATATTTTGTTGTCTCGAGAGATTTGAAAGCATATATTTTAATAATTATCATAACATGAATTTGTCACTCTATTGACGTAGAACAATAAGAATTGTTGAATCCACACGTTTGTGTTCGTGTGATCTACGGCCGGTATCAACTTCCTATTTTCAGAACATTTCTATATGTTATTGAAGAAAATATAATTTTATATGTATTTGTCATCCTAAATCCTTGCAAAACATTTTATTTAACAAGATTTTTTGGGCATTTGCAATTGTTTAAATTATCGCTTAAATGAAATGAACAACCGTGATACGTACCGCAGATATTAAAATAATTGTAAAGTTCCGAAATCTGGCATTAGAAGCTTGAAGAAGCATACACTGAAGATATATGAGGCGACACTCAGATTTTATATTAAAAAAACGAAATATAAACTGGGATATAAAATTAGCTAAACTACGAATAAAGTTAATCAATGCTGAAGACCAGCGGCCATATATATAAATCTGAAAGAGCCTAGAGGAGAACTGATCTTGAAATCGTCTCTCCGTCTGTCCTCAGGCGGGCAATGCGTGCGGCAGGATGCGTCCTCGCGCCAGAGTCCTGGGTGAGAAGGATTCCAGCAACGTAAAAACCTGGCAAAGAGGTTACGCCACCGTCGCGATTCGCAAGTGCTTCTCCGACTTGATGTATCCGTCGTTTCAGAAGCACTACCTAAACGTCATTCCAAAAGTGAAAATCTCGAAGAAGCATCGATCGATTAAGACAGCGAGAAAAATCACATATTCATCCTGCGGTGCGCTCATTGCGAAAGAAAATAATTGTCAATCGTTGTCGACGTCTTTGTTAAATCATGGTGAAAAGCCGGCAAGAAGATTGATGAAGAAATTTAGAAATGCCGGCGTACTTTCAAATATAGAAGCACGTTGCAGAGCAGTAGAGAAATTGACCGATTGGATGATACCGGAATCGCTATCGAACAATAAACTGAGATTGTTACGCAAGATCTACAGTCGCATTAAATTTCCTTCGTCTTCATTAAATTTCATAAATCATAAGCGTGAAAATAATCGCGAAGCAATTTCATTCAATCGCGACAGCGGAACAATGACGGACGGTACGTTAAATGTCATTGAACAGGAAAATTGGATTAAGCGAACATGTTCGAAAATCAAATCCATACTCCCAGACCTGCACGCCAAAATCCGATTACATTCGACAATCGCATCGGATTCGTATTGTTCGGAAAATATTTTTGCGGTGAACCAAGTGATTCCGTTCTCCGACATAATTTCCAACAGCATCATTCTCTCTGCATCAAAAGATTTTGAAGATGATAGACCGAAGGACAGCATTCGGAAAAAGATACAGGAGTTTTGCATGCAGCGGAAAAAATCTCTAAGAAAGAACAGAGATGAGAATGATATTTGTAAGAAAAGAGAGAGATGTAAAACGACGAAAGGGAAATATCAGGAAAGAGAAAAGATATGTGAGAAAAGAAAGAGGATTGATTGCTCCGAGAGAAGAAAACAAGCAGCCAAGAGACAAGACGTAGATATTTGCAAAGGAAGAAAGAGTTCTTGCGATAAAAAAAGTGTCCGCGATTGCCGTAAAACTCGCGAGCGAAAGGTGGAGGTCCAAGAAGATCCGTGTAAACGGAAAAAAGATGATATTTCTAGAACAGGAGAAGATCCTGGCCGTGGACAACGTCCCGTGAAGCAAGAACAAACTTTTTATGAACTGCATGACCCAGATCCATGTAGGGCAGACAAGAAAGAAGCGATCAAGAAGAAAGACGAAATTAAGAAAGAAGAAATCAAGAAGAAAGAAGAAATTAAGAGGAAAGAAGAAATTAAGAAGCCTGATTGTTCAGAGACTAAGAAAGTTGAACCATGTGAGAAAAAAACGTGTCCACCTGTAAAAAAGGTGCCAGAGTGTTCTGAAGGCGACGCAAAAAGAAAAGGCTCTTGAAAATATTCCACCTATGCAGTGTTTACGTGAGAATGTTTCTTGAAACAATCTCTTTTTATGTAAGAAAATCATCATAGCAGATTAAAAAATTGTTTTCAGCAAATATTATCAAAATATTAAACACAAAAGTCTATGTTTATTTCCAAATTAATTTCAAAGTAAATTATTTGAGAAAAAAATATTATTTATCGGATTTGTTGATGTATTTAAATTACGATGTGATTAATAAAGAGAAAAAATATTGTTTCTATAGTATGTCTGTGAAATATATAATATGTTCTGTTGTAAATCCTGTGAATAATAAAAATATTATTTTACACAGTACATATGTATATTTTTTAATTATACCTTTTTAATTATGGAGATGATTTTATGTGTAAATACTTTAATTAAACAATTATATGACATCACATAATTTTTCATTACAGCTACAACCAAAAGAAGAAAATTTGACTGTCAGGCTTCAAGATTCTGGAATAGACAAAGTAAGCTTTCGGAATACTTATTGTTTTATTTTCTGAAGAGATTTATTTATTTGTCTTCTTCACACTATTATTCGACAAACAAATTATAAAATTATATCGATATCTTGCATATTTTCAGTATATTATTTATATTATTTTTGATAAAATTACACGCGATTAAATTAAAGAAATTAAAAATATCGAAAAATCGCAAAAATGATCTGAATAAATGATCGCTGTGGCTCCACCTCCCTTCTGCCTCTTTTCTTTGAATTGGCTACTTAAGCTGTTCAAAATCTTACAATACATATACGTGAAAAAGGAAATCTTATTCAAATATAAATAATGAATTATTATAAATTCTATTTCTGATCGTTTTGGTCGTCCTCTCTCTGCAGAGAAGAGAGAGATCAAGTTCACCGATGAAATCTACAGTAAAAATAGTCGAAAGTGGAAAACCGATCGAATCCAATCAGATCCAAACCAACAAAGGTCCCTTATCGGTCACCAATTCACGTCAACAGTTTATGGGAATCAATTTTGTCAATAATCTCCATCAAGATTCTAATTTGGCAATTGATCACAAGGATCGTTCCGATTTTTCTTTTCTGCACAAGCATTTTGTCTCTAATCTTCGCCACTGTAGCGATCGTGAGTTTAACGAGTCAAAGTTGTCGCACGACAGACAGGGCAATGACGATTACTTCCCTCAAGGTGAAGAATACGAAGAGGAGATCGGTACAGAAGACTATCAACTGGGCAAAAAAGTCCCTAGCAAAAAACCACCGCGTCTCGAGGACGAGCACGACAATTTTGAACCGACAATGTTGATGTTTGAAAATAATAAATACATCAACGGAGGTCCATTAACGAGATACATTACGCATGTGTATTTTTCAAGCATTGAAGAACTGACGGATGCTGATCGAACAATGCTGATGTCAAAGAAAGTTTCCAACAAGGACGCCGTCGAAAAATTGCAAACTCTGATCGAGAAAGTAACGGAGTTCAAACGCCGAGTTTTCCGATCCAAACACGATGCAGCAAAGACTGAAGCTACGACGGACGGAAAGAAGGAAAGAAAGATCGCCAACGAAAACGAGAACAACGAGTCAACGAATCGATTCTGTTTTATAAGTCAGAAGATCTCTAAGTCGGCGTATTAAGCTAGATTATAGCTCTGTCTAATTATATTTGTGAATTTTATCCGCATTGAGTCATTGTTTTCCTTACTCCTGTAAAAGAATACAAGCGCTTCGCTTTTGTTTTGATAAACTCTTGAAAGGAGGGAGGTGGTCCCAAGAGCGCTGGTTGGGACTACCGCGAGATTATTGACGAAGCGCAGCAAAATTCTCCACGATTTAATACGTAAAAACCAGCAGGCAGTTAGTGGCAGAGTATTGCGGCTAGGTGAGCCAGACTGTGGCGAGGACTCACCTGGTCAACCGAAAAGGAATCCGTGCGATCCACCCAAGGGCCCCTGCCAGCCCGCCGAACCACCGGGCTATCCCTCCAAGCCAAAGCCCAAAAGAAAGCCATTCTGCGTAAAATGCCCACCCAAGAAACCGTGCAAGGAAGAGAAATGCTGAATTGCGTCAGTAAGAGACAGAAGGTACGTGGAGGTATCAGCGGTTATCGTAAATGTTGTCTGATGGAAATGGAGAACTACTGTTATTTCTAGAAAAAATATAAATATATGTTTTTCTTTCTTCATCTCTCTTCTTTCTCAAATCCCGCAGACTGTTAAGAAGTTCGAACATATGGAAGCTTTCCTAAATAGTTTACTGAGAGCTCCTATGGGAATAGCAGAGGAGTGTCCTATTTCGAGAACTGGATATAATTTGGGACCTATTTTTGAAACAGGAAGATTAGGGCTTAATCGATGGAACTGTAAACTCTATTCGATAAATATGCTCAACTCAGGATTGATTTGTACAAGAGATTTTAGTTTTTTCAAGAACGAGCCTAAAAACATCCTTTTAAAGCATAAAGCATTCGGTTGGACTCACGAACAATCAAGAAAACAATTAAAGCGTTCGTTCATGACGAAATGTAAACTGCCACTTTCAAATAAACCAGCACCAGCAATGTCAGTCTGCTATTCGACGGCGTCATCCTCGCCTTCCCGTCTATTATCCTTGAAATCGTATTCATTTATTGAGAAATATTTTCTACCGCCGCTACCTGGTCATCACGAGTCATCAGTCAGTTTGCTACGTTCCGCTTTATGTCCAAAGCCCATTGAGAAGTCATCATCTTCGAAAATATGTTATGAGAAGGGTTCACAGTTTCTGAAACATCCCGAAAGCTTAAAATCATTAGCACCGTCTTCTAAATACTTAAAGCGTCTGAAATATCTATTACAATATCTATTACAGCAACTTCCATCTCCAGAACCTTGTAAACAATATCCTTCATCATGTTCTGCGTTTTACTCATCTTGCCCACATTTACTTTCGCAAGATGTTTCCAGAAACATCCAGGAAGCACCCAAGAGACTTTCAAAATCACAAAGGAACGAAACGCATAAGACGTCCGTTTATCGCGGCCCGTGTTATCCGATTTCCCTACATAGGGTTTACTGGCGAGGATTTCACAGTTCTCTGTTCCCATTTGCTAAATCAGATTCTAACAAGCCTTCCACTTGCAAGGAAATGGATGAAATCTACAAACCGACCGAGGTGAAGAAGACTGATGAGAGTGGCCGACCTTGCAAGGAAAAGAGCGACGTTTATCGCCAAGAGAAGGTCAAGTGTGATAAGTCGCAGGTGCGAAACAAGGAGAAAGCGAGACAAAAACCGAAGCTGGAGAAGAAGGTCGTGGATCCTGCATGTAGGAAGACTTGTCTGCCAATAGGCAAGTGTGAGCTGCCCCGAACTGTTCCACCACCGAAGATGGAGTACGCGAAGGTGACGTGCCCCCCGCCGAAGTTCGCGAAGCCTAAACCGTGTCCACTGATGCTGGAACACTTCCAGAAGAATGATAAATCTCACATAGAGATTAAACAGATCAACGTGCGAAAGAAGCAAATTTGTGCTCCGCCTCCATTGCCGAAGCCACCGTATGCACCTATCGTACTTTGTCCCTGTCCACCACCGCGCAAAGTACATCCTGGACCGTGCCCGTTCCACGAGACGAAGAAGATCGCTAAGCGACCCTCGATACAGCCGTGTAAGTTGAAGAAGAAATATCCCTGTCCCACTGGCGTGCACTACTGTCCTCCGTATAAAAAGCCGTGCAATTTAAAACGGGAGACTGGCTGCGACCGTAGGATGAAAAAGGAAGCATCGGCATCTTGAAGCATCGCGCGAGTAATGTACAGCACAATATTTGCTCAGCATTTTCTGGGTACATAGCTGAAAAATGAGAAATTTTCAACAAAAAGCGGATTTACATTAAACAAGTTTAAAATAATTTCTTCAATCAAAATTAAACGTTCGTTTAGATTGTAATTGTTTCATATACGAAATATTGACTTATGTATGTAAATTGCTTATTGTCAAAAATTTCGACATTTTCACGAAATAATGAACGATGTTGTTCAACGATATATGGACATTGTGCGAATTTTTATTTTCATCAAGTGATGAATGTATGGAATCACGGAATGATAGTAAGGAACAGGTTTTATAGAAGAATCGTAAAATCGAGATTAAATGTGCGCAGCAGCGATCTGCGAGATCTATGAAATTAGAGATTCGGTCTCCTGGATCGATAATTGTTAACAATTTAAGGCCGACTCGTTCATCTTCCGTCAGCTCTGCGATTGATAGTGTATCCATTTATCCGTTCAACGATTTCGTTTCATCTATCCATAATTTTTTTTTTCCAAGGAAGCACCACTGATCGCGAGAGAGTTTAGTGCAAGGTGAACAAACCGGCTGCCGATGCATGTTGCTTGTCGCGTGACTAACGGATTATCTATTCTAAAATTATATACTGATAATACGTATGCGTGTTTCAGCGTGACATGGAAAGTTACATTCGCTATAAATATTAGCTACAATTCAATAAATGTGTTTGTCGAAATGCATTAACTTTAGAAGTACAAACACATTATATAGTATATCAGTAACGTCACACATTATAAATAAATTTGTCATGAAACAATTCGGACATTACCCAGGTAGCAGAATGACCGTCACACATGACATATTAATAACGTATTAATGAAGTCTGTAACGTCAATAATACGTCACAGATGTCGTTAAGACATCTTTAGACATCATCCTCTGCTACCTACGTATTATATATAAAAATTTAATTTACATCATATTTTTGCGCATTATGTTGTATTAACGCAAAAATATTTCGTTAATTTATTCCCTTTAGCTAAAAGTTAAAAAAATTTTTTTTTGTAACTTTGGATAGACTTTGTTGGTCATACGGCATCCGACATGCATTTTATTAATTTTTTTTTTAAAAAGTTCAAGTTCTAAATTTGAATAGATCTCGCAGTAAATTATATGCGCGGATTAACATCTTAACGCTCTCGTAGAAAAGCGGATGAATATAGTCGACTAATCGATACAAATAAATTTCCCATTAATAAATTTATGAAATTCAAGCTCGGGAATTAGATCTGTATTTTTTTTTTGAATATTTAATATTTTCTCTGATATATAAAACATGACGACACATTCTTATGAGGAATTAAGAAAAATAATTACCAATGAAATTGAAATAAATTTGTACAGAGAAAGATTTTCAGTTTATATATTATATGTCGTATATAAAAATACACGTTTATCAATCGATTATGTATTCTCACATGCACTTGTAAATAAAATCTTGTCTATTAATATTATTTGACGTCGATCTTTTTTTGAGCGTAAGAATGTAACTTGAGAACAGTTGTTTGTCAGAAACTTGCGGAAGAGACGGTATAGATTTTGACGTAAGCTTCATTTCGCGAGTTCCACATAACCATCTCTGCTCAACGACAGGTCATATCCATCGCTGCGTCCTAATGCGGGATGAAAGTGGCGGGGGCGCGTGCGGGGGGAGGGCGAACAGCGGATTGCTGTGAATAGAGAAAATCGATTTCCACCGTTCGGTGATCGGTTCCAATGTTTGATTCGATCCCGTGTCTACCGTCTGAATACGCGATAATAATTGCGACCGTACGTGCGACGCGACGCCGCCGCCTCCGCCGGTTTCGACGTACATCACAGTGCGAGTGTGTGCGTAAGGGCGAGCGCACGATACGAAATCGGCATCAAAAGCGTCTCGTTACAATAATATCGACATTTATATACGGGGGGGTTTCGGCCGGGAGGAAGTTTGGCCGGGCGGCGCGGCGGAAAGACGAAGGTCCTTATCATTTTATTATTGGGGCGGGTGGGCAACCCTCGCCCTTCTCGGAACGACGCTTTACTTTTACCTCCCATTGTCTGTTCCTCGAGTCGAGCCTCGACGCCCTCTTAAAGGCTTAAGCGCCGTTTCCAAGCGTCCAATAGAATAATCTAGCCTCTCCACCACGCTTCCTGTTTATTAAAATGGAAGCGGCGCCGTCGTTCGGCGTTCACGCCGTTGTGCCACGTGTACCCTTAATTTCGTTAAGGTTGCAGTTTCACACACACACACACACACACACACACACAGAGAAATATTATACAAATCTTTCTCTATATATTATACACATATGTATAATGTATACAAGAAAATTATATAAATAGCATCTTTCGTTCTCGATATGTATTGTAAAAGTATTTGCTGAATTGATACAAGAGTCCCCACAGATCGAAAAAATATTTTAGTGGCATATCGTTTGATTGCCATAGAGAAGATTTTTTATTAAAGGCAATATAGATTTCAATAAAAACGCGCGCATTCAGTGTATATATTTCGTTACGGTATTATATCAATTGCCGGAAATCTCTAAGAGAGCGGTCTCGGCCGAAATCGCTTTCGATGAGAGAGTTATCTCGCGCTCGCGGAAACTTCTCCCACGGTGTTCTCCTCGCGCCAGGTTTCACCGGTGCAAGATATCGCGAGCATTATCACGGGCGTTCACCGTGATTGGTCGGATTCGAGGGTATCGTCTCTTTTTCCACCCTCTCGCTCGACCAATAAGTGACGTTTCCAGCCGAGAAAGGATGCGGAGGGTAGGGGAGCCCGAAAGGGGGTGGCAATTCGGCGAGAGAGACGAGACGTGCAATGTTCCGAGGGGGTTGCGAAGGAGGAAGAGGAGGAGGAGGAGGAGGAGGTGAAGCGAGAGGGGAAGAAGAGAGGAAGAGGAAGTGGTGGAGGACGAGGAAACGGGAAGGGGAGAAAACTCTCCGCGTGGAAGAGAGCCGAGCGGGTCGGGCTTCTCGGTGGAAACAAGCGGGATGGATAAACTTCGGAGCGACTGTCCCCGAGGCTGATGCATAATTCAGGAATCGTCACCGGCGAGGATATTGCCAATTTGGCGTCGATGAAAATACGATCGGATTTGTGTCGGCTACCGCCCAGAATGGGGCTCGCTCGCCAGGATACACATCCAGTGAATTTAACACCTTCGCCCGACCGACCGACCGCCCACCCTGCCGTGCGTAATTGCATCGCGACCAATCCGCGGCCCGTGGTACACACGATCGCCTCTCTAATAGCGTTCGCCGTTTTCACGCCGTTTCCGATATGGACGGAGAGTTAAGAGTTCTGTGACATCGCCATCGGACAAATAACGGCAGGCGCGCGGTGGTAGCTTCGCGCAGCGCTTTATCGTTTGCGCGCGGCGGCTGCGATGAAGGTGAAACGCGCGATGAGATATAATATGGAAACGCACCGCTATATGTATATAAGCATGGGAATTTTTGTTTCAACCAATTCGATGTATATAAGTTCGTTTTCGAATCTGAAATATCGAGCAACGTTATACATGTATAGGAAACTTATTTACATAAAGTAATTTATATTAAAACGTTACAGCATTTGAATTCTTTGATAATTACCTCGCAGGGTACATTCCTTTTATATATACGATTTGATGTATTATACACAAAACCGATTATCTCGATATAAAAATCCACATTTGTTATAATCTATCCTTTTATGAGGAACAGTAAACGTTACGCGTTTTTAGATAAGTCGATATGCCTACCGTGAAATATTCTAACGTACGGATTGATCCTGAATATGATTTCCTCTTTCAAATTCAAAGGCTTATAATAGAATATCTTGCAGTATCCTTTTTTTTTAAAACGGCGACGGCACGTTTCTGATACTGATTGATGAAAGATTATCGGTTTTCCATGGTTTTCGCCGCAAGAATTTTCGAGGGTGGCGGCCGAACGGACCGTATAAAGAAGGATCGTTCAACGTTCGACGATTTTCCACGGATGTGGGGACAACGCGCGGCATGAAATATTTATACGAAGGGGAAAAGCGGGGGTTGAGATATCAGGACACGATGAAAAGAATACATTCCGGATCGATTCAATTTGTCAACGCGCCGCTAATTGCGTTATTATGCCACTCTTTTGTGCGCCGAAACGCCTCGATCATCAATAATCTATAAAAACTTGGCGTTGATAGCGATGAATTGGTGAGCGGAGAGAGGATTCACGGAGATTATGAGAGGATTATGATTTCCTAATGTAGCTTAGAGATATATTAATGAATGATAGCGAGTTTTTTGACAGAGATAATTGACTTGCTGGACGGAATAGTAATAAGTTGCATTTTCCACATTTTGAGAAACAAAAGGTTTCGTAAAAGCACAGTGTCAATAATTAATCTACGACATTCTTTAGAGGAAATTTTTTACACAAAAACGATCTTGAAAGGAATAAGTACCTAATATTTTAGAATTTTTGAATTTTTCTACGATTTTACACTCTGTTTAATTATTAAGATTAATTAATTTTTTATAATTTATTAATAATGAGGATTTCTTGCATTTTACTTATGTTAAATCGAAAATATTTTTTATAAAGAATTTTTTTATTAAAAAAAACTAATAACGTAGGAGAGGAGCCAAGTTGAAAAAAAATGTGGCAGTCTTCTTGCAAATTTATTCCTCGGACAGACGAAGGGCTTGGTGACTTGGCCACCGGGTACCAGAAGGCGGGAAGAGTCGAAGATTTATGATACCGGATGCGCAAATACGGTGAAACTTCCTCGCATCCGGAATGACGAAAACTTTTGTCGGTGTACGCCTGGCGCCTTTCTTTTTTTTTCTTCAATCCATGATCGCTAAGGACATGACGCATTTTTATGTGAAGATACGTAGAATGATAAAGTTCCATCCATGTTAATTTTTGAAATTAAATTAATTAAGTATCGTGCAAAATACAAGATATGATACTTGACCTTGTACTTTTAAATAAAATAGACTTCTATTTTTTAGATTGTCTTTATGTCTCTTAATTTTAATGCTGTTGAAAAGTCTCTCATAAGGATATTATCAAAGGATTTTCTTCTAAATATTTCTCCGCATTGTTTACTGTAGATTTATTAATTTATTTCATTATTTGTTTATCTTTAATTTAGAAAATCTATTAAAATTGATTTTTGCATTTTTCTGATAACGATCTCGGCCACTTTAATCTGTGTCCCAAATGACACTGAAAATTCGAGTTGTTCAAGTTGTCAAAGTTCTTGCGTCCGATTTGCGCGGGAGAATCCACAGGAGGGAATTTCAAGCGAACAGGGAATCGCGCTATCGGACCGGAGGTTAAATTAGATTTCGTACTTCCGGGACGTTGTAAGAACCTTAAAAGAGGAGGTAAGCGCGGGCAAACGTCCTCCTTTCCCGTGCCTCTTGAAAATCTCATTCATCTGTTTCTTATTTGTTTCCCGCGGTCCTGTAGTCGAGTCGGCTAACTTGTTTGTTCGAAGGCTTTGCTAGCTTTATGCAATATCTTCTCTACGACTTCGCACATTTACGGCATTGACGGATGAAACGTACTACTGCTTTTAAAATCGAGGAAATATATTACTCTCGACATTTTTTAAACGTTATTAATATAATTACTTGTACTATTTTATTGTACTTTTCATATTTTGATATCATATTTAAAGAAACATTCTCTGACTTGAGATTTTTTATTACAGAACTGTGTCAATTTTATCTTTTAATGCCGCCTTCACCAGTATTTATAATCTAACAAATTATAACTTTTATGTCTAATAAAAATACGACGATGACAAAAATATAAGTATGTGACGATCTCCCGTTGAAACGATTATACGTGTAGTTTGCACTTTTGATGAACACGATTCTAAAGCGTGCTTCTCCAGAAATGGCGACTAGAGGGTTTAGTACTCTTGAAACGTAGCCAGAGGAGTGTCGATTTCACGTGGTTCGTGGGACCGGGCTTTCGGGGACTTTGTTACGTGTCCGGAACGAAGAAAGGGTGCGCTCGCGAAGAAAATTTTAAGGACTCAATTCGCGTTATACTCTCGACTTGGAGTAAAGGGGCAAGAGTTACCGAAAAGAACCGTACAATATAGTTGCAATAACAATAGGCGGCGTTCTTTATAATAAAGCAGCAAGTACACGCGCTGCAATAATATCTTGTTATTGTAACACATAAATATTTCGCATACAATCCTGTCTAAAAAAAGACTGTTCCAAATAATAGTAACAACTTATAAATCATGAACTATTATGATAACTATTATGATAACTATTGTAATATTATTATTAAAAATTGTACTTGAAATTAACTGTGTTTGATCGTGTAAATATTATTTTCTTTACTCAATTTTTGTGTAATTATAGCTGTTGTAATTAAATTAATTATAACTACGATTAAATTCTAATTAAATTAATTATAATTACAATTAAATTATATGTGTTATCGCGAACGTAAATAACATTTTTTAAAAAGAATAATATATTTGTAAGAATAATATATTTTGGAACAAATTAACAGAGAAAAAGAAAAGAGTCAACGATGATATCCGCGATATTTCTTCCTTGAGCTCATCCGTCTTTCGGGATTATCGATGACGTTTAAACTTCCAGTAACACGTGCGTTAGATCGTATAACGCATCGATCGTGCTCGCCGCTTCATTGGTTCGCTATTAACCCCTTGATATTTAACCCCGTAATTACTGCAACGTCGCCCTCACGATGGTTCTCAGCGATCCCCTGTGTAAACGCGCGATGTGCATTCAATATGCGTGAAAAACAAGACTAAACACAAAAAGGAAATGTATGATCCTTTTTTCGTATATTATATTATTATCGCGCAAGCTTTCAATTATTTATTTAATTATTAATTTATAAATATAAACAATAAATCTGATAAATTATTATTTATTGGTTGATTTTTTCTAACATTTTTAAAAATTGACAACGGTAATCTTCATAATAATAAAATTGTTATTTTAATGACAGTATCTTCATGGTCTAGAATAATAACAATATAATAAGATATAGTATAATAAAATATCCTATATGCTATATAACATCAGTTTCATTATAATCAGTATAGATATATTCTGAGCCACACCACGCAATAATGCAGGATATTTTATTATACATACAGCATATGCGGAGAATCGAGATACTCGAGTATTTACCAATACTCACAATACCAATTCGACTTTCGCCAATCTCTCAGTTTCAGCTTTGTTTTCTCTCAGTTCCAGCTTTGTTTTCTCTCAGTTCTAGTGATTTATTTTCGAACGCCACACTTTTAATAGCAAAGTTCACGTCGCCCGGCAAAACGGGCCACGTGTGAAAAGATCGGAGATGGCGGATACGCGTTATGACATCAGTCCGACCCGGCGGACTCGCCCGGAACCCCTCCGCTGGGAGTTATCTCGCGCTGTGATTTCTTGATTAGCAGCGGGTCGACTGGTTGCGGTTAACCGTTGTTAGGTTGTCACTCGATTGGTATGCATGGGCTGGGATTCGTGCCCACCGTACCAACCCCCGAGCCCACATAATCTTCTCCTACTCCATCGGCGGAGCCGCGAGAAACCAATCGAGGAGAAGCGAGGAGCACCTAAATTCACGATATTAACTTTCGGGAACTCAAGTTTCTGTCAACGGAAATTCATGTTATATACTTTCGCTAAGTAATGATCAATTATGAAAATTCCTTAGATCGAGTAATTAATTAAATGTAGGTCTGTAAAGTGTGTCGGTGTGAAGAAGCCGCTATGGCCCTCCTTGGACTCTTGAAGGGTTGGTCACCTCAACACAGGGCTGCTATAGATGAGCGTCGAATTCTCCGCGACAAGTGGCGGCCATTTTTCAGCGGTTGACTCCACTCTGACAACGTGCCACTCGTCGACCCCTCCGTCGTAACTCGTGTTACACGATGGGCGCACGGAGGTGAGGAGGTTTACATAATGACCACCCTAAATCACCCTCTGCCACGCAGCAGCGCGAACGAGACGTCGAACGAGAGGGACGAGGAGAGCGTATATTGAGGTATATCGAGAGCGGTAGTCTGCACGAATATACATATCCTCCCCTCCTCGAGTACGGGAGGCAGAGAGTAAGAGAGATTGGGGGGTTACAATTTCCCATGGATAATGGCACTTTGATTACCCCGTGACGCCGTGCGTCCTGTCAAGTGGCACGCCGAGCCATAAATGGCTGACGTGGTATAAAAAAAAGGAGCAGTAGTCTCACTGTGCGTTACACGGTGGCCCGTACGGAATCCATTCCGGGGACACTAGCGAAGGTAACAATAAAAATATAAAAAGTTTTATAAGTTTTGTATTGCAGCGCGCTTGTCAAATCGCATACGTCATAAAAAAATATTTGTGAGCATGTAGAAAATAATACTAGATATTAATGAATGAGTAGATTGAATATTGTTTTTCTTCCGCCTTTCTTATCTAGTCTTTACATTAATTGAAATAAAGTTATCAAAACAAAATATATTGTAAAGATGTTCTCTCTTCTTCGTTCATATTATAATAAATATCGGAAGTGTGTATCTTTTCTGAATAAATATAAAATTAATACATTACAACAAATCTGTCTCAATAATGTAATTGTATATTATATTGCTATATTTTCTTAAGTTATATTTTATATTAAGTTTTATTTATATTTAGTTATATTTTCATAAATCTTTTTCGACTATCGTATTTAATTTTATTTATAAAGTTCGATTTTGTTTCTTTTGGTCACCCAGTATGCAGGATAAAAATGCGTGCTCTCTTCTGTCACGTTAAATACACTATCGAGTGGTTTTTTATTCGTAGATTTCGAGCGTGCATACTCGACTTTCTTGATGATACTCAAACATCGCAACTGGTAGCAACCGATTTGTCGACTCGAGTTCTCGCCAGGGTCGAGGGTCCGCCGCGGGACTATAAAGGACCCGAAGTGGAAACAACAATGCTGCAACTCCCGTCCCGTAAATTCGGTACGTCTAAAATGCGTTTGGCTGAACATTAGCAGCGTGTTGCGTTGTTAACTCACTAAACTCTACAATGTAACGAATGGATTAATCTACTAATATATATATTTTATTAATACAAAATTAATAAAGTTACAAATAATTGTAAGATAAACACATAAAAATATTGAAATTTTTAAATTATTTTTTATAAAAATCTGAAAATTATATGTATAATAATATTTAATTTAGATAATGCTTATAAAATTATACTATAATAATTATACATATTTATTGATTTTCATCATATACGGATATACATGAAAGATACAAAGTAAATATAACTGATATTAACATTTTAAGCAATATATATTTATGCTTCTCTTAATATTTTCATATATTACAGGAAGGCTATATTCTCTAAAAAACTGATGAAACATAGAAAGAAAAGTAACTGTAGTTTGTAATATGGAATGCAATTTAGGACGGAAGTAATTCTGTAAATCAAGGAAAGAAAAAAGACGACACCATCAGCGAGGAATAGCAAAGCTGTTTTTGCATAACGACACATTAGCTGCTAACTTAATGTAATATTTATGGAAAATATTTGCTGACTATCGCCGCGAGACTATCGCTATGACCCACTGATGACGAAAAGCCGAGAAACTTGGCGCGTATGTCCATGAACTGTATTCTTCGGCGTTTCACTGTGAAGTCCATCGTTTCAATTCAGATTCAGCTACTATTTAATGTTAGCAATTTCCCGATTGTCAGCCTGTAATAGCACAGCTTATTGAATGTAATAAGAGTATACTCAGTGCGCGCGCAAAAAAAAATATTACAAAGACTGAACGTTGCGATGCAACAGTTCTTTCAAACCTTACTCGCGGCAGCTCTAATAAGTTTACCCGTTCGTGCACAAATTTTTTGACGTTCCGGCCGCAATAAACGCGTCGCTCTAGCGAACGGCGCGGCGCGGCGCGGCGCGGCGCGGCGGCGGCACGTGTTGTCACGTGTCGTTGATTACGGTCAAACCTCGATTTACTCCGACGAGTCCACGTGTCCAAGTGAGCAACACTTTGAATAATATTCACGTTGTATTACGCGGGTCGAAATCAAATCCCCACGAGTCACGCGGTGTCTCTATATTCTGTAATGCATAAATCAAGAACCGGGGGAATGGCAGGCATCCCTCCCCCGGTCGTGTATTACTATAACACCTCACTCACTCGGTTTCTATCGAATATTGGATACGTGTTGAATCGACCGTCGCGCGATAATGACGGCATTGAGGCCGACAGCGTAGCGATACCGGAGAGATACCGTTAAAACAAATTGCGATGTGTGAGAAGAGTGGGCTAGGAGTAGCAAAACATATATATGTATATACTAAAGATTTTGACATTCTAAGACTTATTCTAAGACTACAATATCGCACAAATATAAAATTTTTTATTTCATATTTATTGAACATGTCGCGCGAAATGTTTAGCTTTTTTATAGAAATTTATTATTATAAGCTGAAATTTTACAAAATTTTCCATGTCTTTTTGACACTTTCACAATTTTTTATATCAATGTTTGATTATAATTTTTTTGCCTATTTAACTACAATTCTTTGACCTTTTGCACTGTTTTGATAGAATCGAGGAACGTGACGGCGACGTTTTCGCGATTCTCATGGCTCGTGCCTACGAAGGGAGCCTTCGCGGCGCCAGACAGCGAAATAACGTCGGTGGCTCGAAAGGGGGATGCTTCGAGAACACAGGACGAGCTCGGTCGTTCGTCTACCCGTGTTAACTGTCCTACAACTATATCCCACGTGCATTGCCCGGCGAAGTCTCACCTCGAGATCAGTCTTTTTACCGTTTACGCTTTTACGGGCGCCGTACGACGAATACTGTCGAGCTGAATGCGGCTCCGTAGCGGAAAAGGTGCTTTTTATTCGCGAGAAACTGTAATCAGGGGATAGAGAAATAGCGACCGCTGTCGCGATGACGACCGTCAGGTCTACGAGGATGCAGTAACGCGACAATGGTGCTTTCTTGAATATATTGCATGGCGCGTTATTGTAACTCTTTCGTTGAGGCAATTAAAAGTATGATTACGTTCAGATCAACGCAGAGTTATTCTTACGGAGTTGAATATACTTCAAGTTTTACGTTCAAACAAGGAAATAAAAAATACTGAAACTGTGTGCAGTTTCTGTCTTTACATTTTTTTGGATTTATATACCAAGTTTAGAGTATTAGCCTCGATTTAAGAACAATACCTATAAAAAGTAAATATATTTTCTTTCTGCTTAGTTTCTTAGGCTACGTCTCGATATTCACTGCCAATACTGAAAATCTATAGTTTACGTCACGTATACTGTAGATTGTCAGTGCTGCCAGTGAATATCGAAACGCAGCCTTAATATTACCATATCGCATTTATCTATGTTTATATACTCGAAAAATTATGATTTGTTTCAGATAAATTTTAACTTTGTAGTCTTCTATAAAAATCAAGTTAAATTATTGATATCACATTGCCATTATTGATATCAATTATTGATCATCACGTTTTGAACGGAGAGTCACTGCACCGGAGATCAACGAGGAATCATAGATCAGCGCGATGCAACGATTCGTGCAATATCGAAGAGGGTGAACGCGCGTAAACCGCATTGACAGAAAGAGGGAGATAATTCGCGGATGGAGAAAAGAGACAGATAGTGGGAGAGACGCAGTAGTTCAAGTAGCGAGCTACTATTCGAACGTGTTAACTGCCGAACGGTTTACGACGTGGCTTTCTCTCTCTCTCTCTCTCTCTCTCTCTCTCTCTCTCTCTCTCTCTCTCTCTCTCTCTCTCTCTCTCTCTCTCTCTCTCTCTCTCTCTCTCTCTCTCTCTCTCTCTCTCTCTCTCTCTCTCTCTCTCTCTCTCTCTCTCTCTTTCTCTCTATCTCTTATCCGACCACGCGATTGTGAAAAAAACAACCATCGCGCGGCTATCGACGTCGTCGAAGAGGCGTGAAGCCGTACCCACGTGAATGCGGGGTGTTAATTTTAAAAACGCACTAAAATTGCCGCAGACAGAAAACAAAAAATCGCCCATGCGTCGACTACCGTAAAAACTCCCCCCTGGCGTTTCTCGGGAGAGAAACGCGGGGATGCGAGGATGACGTCTTCGCGTTCTATTGGGAATAGGGGTAAGTCAATTTTCGGTGGATTACGAAGTGAATCGTCACGCGACCGATATGATATCAATAATTGATTTTTAATAATGTTGAGCTATCCGCTGAACATGCGATGGAAAACGAACATTTGTCTGTGAGACAATTTGCTTCTTTGCTTCGATACTTTTATACTCTTGAATAAAAGTACATTGATTTCAAGCTGAAATTACCTACACTATTGTAGTGTCAAATTATATTCAATTAGAGTCATTTTTAACCATTCCTATAAGTTTAATCATTCGCCATTGCTCCTACTCAATATGTTGTTAATTAAATTAAATTAATGAAATAAAAATAATACTCTTTTGTGTTAAAATAATAAATTTTGACACACGTAATAGTTAAAAATAACAAAATATTCTTCATACCTGGTATTGGATTAAATTTCATCTTTTAATATTTAACAGTGTAAACAAAAAAATAAGAAACAAGATTTTGTTAAAACTTTATAACATTGACGCTTTATTCAGCTAAAATTTTATCTTCAACGTTATAAATATGCATAAATATTTTTTATTTAAAAAATCACCATTTTTCTCATTCTGTTTTTTAACAATCTAAAAATCACTCGTGGAGTTTTAAATATTTAGTACATTTATATTTGCACAGCGAATGCTTGAATTCAAAATTGATTATAACAATTTCGAAAGAGGATAGAATCAATCGCACTTTTATCGTATGTTTAAGCAATTCCGTTGACGTTGTTGACGTCTTGACGATCGTCCGTGAATTGTCAAAGTGAAAAATGAGCTGCCGGTGTAAAAAGCCGTTATACTTCTTTTGACATATTATCGAGCATTTCCACGCGTACGTCGCGTAAACGCGTTATGCTCGTGACTAATCGTTCGTCTTTACCGTTAATTCCGTGGCCCGCGAGAAAAAGAAAGGAAGAATGGCAGTTCGAATAAATAGTTTTCCTTGGCATTCGTGCGTTCGCGATATTTTGCATAAACTGCGTTATCTATGTCAGCCCGATGGCGTTGCCGTTGGTGTATGAGGCCAAACGAAATCAATCATTTTATCGCGGACAGTGAGATACCACCGCTATATGCTGTTTTGCGACGATTCATCAAGGCGCTGTTGCAAAAACTTCCTAAGGAAACGAAGGTCTGACCGACACGTGAAAACCGTGTTTCGATTTTCCAAATCTATTACAATAACAACGCTGGATTAATGTCGGAATTTGCAATTAAATTTTATACGATTATACGATTAGCAAATACTATCGTTAAAAATCAAGATTGACAAAGTTTCGGTGATTCTAATGTATATGTAACTGTACATATAATTAAGATTAATCTATCTATGTATATATAATTTTATATTAATCTATATATGTAGATCAATTATTATATATAAATACATATTCTTTTACATCTCTAGAAATTAATGATAAAATAAACGTTTACTTAATGCCTATTACTTAGTGCCTACTCTCTGTTTTAACGTGAACGTCATGTCGGTGGAAGCTATGGAACCTCTTCATAGGAGACAGTCGCAATCGGGGAATTCGATACTCTGATCTCCGGAAACCGATTCCGACCGCACCTTACGAGAATCGTCAGAACGTGACTGCTGTGAGAACCGAGTTCGGTCAGTCATGATATTCATGGCCTGAGACCTCTCCTTGGGGCCGGCACGGCGCGACCCGATACCCCGCGAGTTATTCGATCTGAGAACGGGAGATTTGAATATTTCGGAAAAAGAGCTTCATGTATATTTTATTCCTGTTTGTGTCCTCGCGTGCGCGAGGACGACCGCGAGATGCGAGACGCGAGATGCCGAGAGTCGCGAGGGAAAAAAGACCGGTCGCCGATTTTTGATCCTCGATGGGACATACCCACGGATCTCTATGATTCCTTTGCGAGAAATAAAGGGATAAATTTATGCATTTATTCATGTCGACATTGCGTCAATGCGATCATGGCGATGCGCGCGTTTGTTAACGTTTGTGGCGTCGATAATCATAGACTATTATACTAAATAAAATGTCGTAAAGAAAAGAAATTCCTTCACGGTGTTACAATATAGTTACTTGTTTATCTTTCTTCTTATTTTTTTATTTGTATATTTTCTATGTGTCAAACTAATAAAATTAAGAATAGTTTTGAAATAATTAAATCAATTTTATAAATTTTTAAGATTCCCATTCTGGCCATTCTCTCTTTATCTTATACATTATACATAGAGTATTTAATAATAATAGTATTTGATCTAAATTTATAAAATTATTAAATTACATTTATTTATAAAATATGTATTATTTGAATTATTATATGAGATTAATTTATTTCTTTTCTATGTATACATATATTTAATTTTCGAATTTATACTATAATTTATTTTAGTAGAGATCGTTTTTTTTTTCGAAGATCTAATAGCGAGAGATGTGATTCTTGCGATGTGCTCGTACTGCGTTCGAATTATTCGTCGTGCTTCCTTTAGCCCCGAACCCAGCACTGCTAATCTTATGCAAAATTGCGAAACCACGATTACGTTCGCGCTGCCTGACAGACGAAACGCGGCTGATTGAATCAAATCGAGGATCTGCACGCTCTGAAGATCACCGGCGCAACGTCCATATGGCGCAACGATGCATTGTTGATGGGTGCACACGCGTGCACTATTTCGCAAGGGTGTCGAACGGCGAGAGGCGGCCGGAGCGAGGTGAGTATTTCGTGATCTCGGTTACGCTGTTCGGCAGGTGCATAATGTCCGTTGCGGTTTTCGGCCACCATTGACAAGCCGATCCGGCGATTTTCGCTCGAGTAACAGATTTCTTCGCGGGCGCGCTGGCGGCGAGACGGCGATTAGGCATATGTTCGCTACGTGAGCTTCTTTTCCGCAAAAAAGAATACAATGGATGCGCAGTGGAGGGCAAAAGCTATCGGCAATGAGAAGCACCGGGGCTCTTCCGAAAACACATGACGGCAAAACCGCAGATCGATTCCGGTCGCAACTGCCGTTAATTCGCGCCGATTTTGTTCACCCCTTTTTTGCATCGGTAGCACGCGATCGCCGTCACGGATCCTACTGTCTGTGCGTTGTCTGGACGTGTGTAAAAATTCGAGCAAGATTTAGAAGTGAATTTAGGCAGCGCCTAAACCTTTCGCGTATCTGCATCTCTAGACAAAAAAAATATTAATCAACATCTTCCATTTACATCTACTGCAATTAAGCATTGTAGCTTAAAATAAAATTAGAAACTGTCGTTAGATTCATTATATTAACTTTTTTTTATCTCTATTGCCAGTTACGGGTTTCCGAATAGGTGTCTAATTTGCCTAGAAATAGATCCTAAGTTCCTACTACGAAACTAGCCTCTAAAACGAGACTCTAAATGAAACGTGCGAACGCAGCAACCTCCGATATTCGAACGCGCGAACGGATATATATCTCTTTTTTTTTTTAGCGAATATCAATGTCACGCGATTCCGCCGAGGGCATCCGTGCCGTGCGTCCTTTACACGGCCATTTAGGCTTTCTTCGCCTATTTCCTCACGTGCACGTTTTCGACTAACAATTTTATGCTCTCGCATTCGCTTCTTTCTCTTCAAGCTTGTCTCTCGTTAGGTGACGTCGTCACGAACGCGGTGATACTTGATGGCGTGATGAAAGACCGAATTCGTTAGACAACTGCGTTTGCCGCATTGTTGTTGGTTTTCTGCAGAGTTTGGTTTCCTGAGTGCCATTCGCGCCCTAAACATCGACATCACGCGAGAAATACATTGTATGCCGATGACGACAAGAAAATTTCGCGGTTGCTAACGATTTGCTCCTGTTCTCATTCTGCGTCTGCAAAACTGCTGTCCGTCTGGGTTTCTCATCTTTGGTTTTTGGATTTCGTTTTTTTGGATTCTTACGTTCGGGCTGCGATCGATATGCGACGGACAGTAAAAAATTATGTGTATTTTTGTTAAAAATGGACCTTGTTAAAGTTTTTGTGTTATAAATATAACATACTTGTGTGTTAATTTAACTAATTTTGATTATGTTATCTGATTTTTTTGTGTTAAATTCATATAAGTAAATCAAAAATGTTAAAATAACACATTTTATATTTAATCGTAAGATTAACATAAAAATAATGTAGTTTTGTTAAAAAAATATCCTTTTCATTTATATTTAACATTATACAGATGTCTATTGTACATACAAAAATGTTAAATTAACATGTTTTTCATTTATATTTAACATTATAGAGATGTCTGCTGTACATAAAATTTTCGTTCACATATCATCAAACTTTTCTTTATTTTGTGTTAAATTATGGACATAATATTTGTGTCATAATTTGACATATTCACATTATGTTAAATTAACACAAAAATTTGAGTGGACATGTGATTTATATTATATTTAACACAAATTTTTTTACTGTGCGGAGAAAAGAAAAATTAAAATGCAAAAAATTAAATAAATTAAATAAAATGCAAAAATAATAATGTAATAATGATAAAATGCAAATAGATCAAATGTGTATGTGTGTTTAAATTCCTTAATAAATTACATCTGAATTATTATTAAGACGATAACAAACACGATGATCAATCTCCGCGTAGTAACATATCAATGCGTTTTGACGTATTCGACGTCTGATAAATTCTTCAGTGTCTTTAAATAACTTTTCTGTCTACATTCTAAAATTCTTAATGCAACGTTGTCGTTCGATTAATCGCACGAGAACTCCGCAAAACTTCGCGATCTCCTTTGAACGGGGAGTTCAACCTCCGACGAGTAACCATCTTCGTGCCTCGCACGCCATACAAGTGTCGCCAATTTTAATATTAAAGCGCCTACATCAAACGATACGCGCTTGTTTCGGAGTACGCGTCGTGATTCACATTCGAAATCGTCTCCATAGAGTAGATGGATGTAACGATGCTCGAGCGAGAGATTTAAGTTGCTCGCGTATAAAAAGTATAATTATTGTATAAGTGTAAATGATATTTATAACTACACGGAAAGAACAATTTTGTTAGAGTACTTAAAAATTTAGCTAGATTTAGATCTGAAAAGAATTATGTTGAACCGTCTAAATGAAAATAATTATACAGGACGCTTAAGCTGCATGGTTGCTATAATGTCAGAACTTTTTGCAGCATTATCATTATGCTTGAGCATCCTACATAATCATTTTGATGGACCTACATAATTATTTTCAAATCTGTATCTGGTATATTTTTTATATACTTCAGCAAAACCGTTCTTTCCGTGTATACGTATATATAAATTAGCAAGAGTTGTACTGACTTTCAAAATTTTTTATACAGATGTCTCATATATGTAGATTTCGAACGAGTCCGAAGGTTGTAATTAAATTATGTAATTAAATAAATAGATCGATAAAATAAAGATAAAAGATTAATAGAATAAAGAAACGATTTAAATCTTTCTATATTATGTCAAATAAATTGTATTCATCCGACAATATAAGTCTATATCGATTGCCTATCTCAAAGAGTCCGATACTATCTTCACACTTTACAGTTATATTCCTTTGCCTTTCTAAACAGGTTTTTACGTGTGGTTCGAGTCGATCGCTGTCACCATAGTTGCCGTGAGCACCGTTGATGGTCGTAAGATTTTTGTGTTGGCGTGTCGGGAAGTTTCTAGGGGACGAAGGAGACGATCCTTCGGTCCTTCGCAGCATCCCCTTCGCGCATTTACGAAACTGCAAGACTAAGACGAACGGGTGTTCGACGCTGCGCGCGTGCGTGTGTATGTGTGTGGGTGGGGGTGTGTGCATGCACGAGGAAGGGGTGGACTTTATTTGAAATTCATACGGCGTAGGGCAAGCTCCGCTCGCTCAAAGTGAGCCGATATCAACAGCCTCGGCTGGCTCAAAGGCGCCAAAGCGCACTCACGACGATTGTTTCCACACGGTACGCGATTTCGGGCCACTCGGTACTCGAAGCACGGACTCGCGCCTAATTCGATACCAGGTGTGTACGTAGTTCTCGATTTCTACGGTTAATGTATTCCTGAAAACGTGGACGTAAACCTTGAAAGCCGCAACGACGATGATGCTAATGTTGGGCTATCATAAATTCGAGCTATGTCTACCTTATTGGAAGAAATTTTAAGGAATAAAGTTTTTAAGTATAACTATATGGAATTTTGCTTTCTAATCATAAGAATTTGTATATTTAAACGCGTGCGATGAAAAATAGAATAAAAAGTAAAATAACTAAAAAATTATTTACGAACTATAAAGCATAAAATTAAATTATTAATATATCTATCATATATTTCGTTGTTGATTTTGATGGAGTTCGATTTTATTCGTGTTTTATCTCGTGGATGCGTTGTTAAACAACGAGAAAGGAGTGAACTTTCTTTACAGCTATGATTATACTGTTTTTACGCAACTGTAACTATCTTATTTGTTATTTTTTTAATTAATATGCTTGTCGGAATTACCTGGTTTGCAAGAAAAATATATAATGCCTATTCACCTAATGGAAGAGTTATCTTTTCCACACAGGGACAAACCTGGAATCTGGAACTAGCCGGCATTTATATTCCATTTCAGCTCAATTACATACCGCGGCGGCTCGATTATATCGACAGTAATGGAATGACTGTATAGGAAACGATCTTACGATGAAAGAGTGACGAAGTGCGTTTCGTGGAAACGCATTACACGCTGAGGACAACGATTACGGAGGCAGTCATACCAGGATTTTCACCGTGCGATAATCGCACGTCCTTGGACTCTCGCGCAGCCCGTTCTGCTAATTTTTATAATTCGATTCATCGGAGAAATACCAATCGTCCGAGAGAATGCGGAAATTCTTTTTTTTTTTTTTTGGTCTTTTTTTCTCTCGACGCTGACAGCGAGACCAATTAGAATCAAGAATGTGTGACAACGACGAAGCTATTCACTCGAGTACGCAAATTTCAGTTTACCCGCAATCGATCTTTACGTATAATAACTGTCACGCTTTTCACACGCTCGCAAAGACCGCGCTAGCAATTAGTAAGGAAGTAAACCGGATCCTTTGCGCGTTGGAATCAACTTGTATTTTATACACATACGCGTATAAAATACTTGGGCGTGTATATTTTCCGCGGGTGCACGAGTATCGAGTCCAATATCGGGTCACGCGAAATCAAACCGCCGTAACTACCAAAGCACACACTACACGCAACGGCACCTGCCCGGTAATAATAACGATAACGCACGGCTGAAATGTTATTAATTTTAATGTTACGCTCGAATGACCGATTCGGAACCGGCCACGCAGGATCGTCATCGATCGAGACTTCGACAAGTCCCCCTTTCTCCCGCTCACTCTCATCTCTTTCATCATGCCTCTTTGTCTCTCCTCTTTTTCTTCGATCTTTTTTCCCTTCGCTTAAATATATACGTACGTGTCTTTTCATCTTCCTCTATCGTTTTATACACCCCTTCGTTTTTCCCCTCCCCTCTCGCGATTCGACGCATCGCTACGCTAATGACGACTCGCCGCGATGCAATCGGTGCGATCGGTGCAATCATGATTTTGTTCATCGACTGCAACTTGCTAGGCTGTGTGCCTTCCACGGCTGTCTTATTCACCGGCGTGAATATACCTCGATCGAAATGATAGGGCAATCGGTCGCTGTGGTTAAGGCAGGGACTCGCTTATACCGTGGCACGCCGATGCAGAAAGATGGATATGAAGATGAAGACCAGCTCCAAGAGTAGCCATTAAATTTTATCGGGCGTAACTGTGGATGAAATGATGACGGAATTGCAATCGATCTTTTGATGTAACTCGAGCGCGTTGTCAAGGTACCGTTAATATTTATAGGAAACAAATGGAAATTGTGTGAGAGTAGAAAGCAACTTAACCAGTGGGCGCATAATTTTTATCAATTTTCTTGCGATTCTCCTGAGGTTTGCGTTGAATAACACAGAATCAATTTTCAGAGATATTATTATTATCATGAAAGAAATTATTTGTAGAAAGAAACTAATTGTTACATTTAGTCACGGTAAAACGCATTTTCGCGATAAAACATGAATAAATTGGAATCTGGAGAATAGCGAGAAATATGATAAATATATTGATGTTTTGGAATTTTGTACTTTAGTATCCTTAAACAATCAATTCTGTATAGGTATAGGTATTATTTCACCATATTATCAAGTTCGTTCAAATATTCAAAGAAATTATCACCCTCTTTCGTAGCAAAAGATTAATATGCACCGAGAAACGGTTCGATAACGGAGATCGGCGTAGAGAGACTGAACATCATTAATTCTCGTTATCGGAGATATTATTTAATGTCGCATCACTAATCAGATAAAAGTTGGGCATTTATTATAGATAGAGCAATATTCGTATTGTATTTTTACAGGATGAGAATCAGGAATTGTGCGCAGCCTTCCCGGATGACGGTCAAAGAGATATACGAGGAACGGCGAAGGCTGATATGAGTAATTGGCCTCTTCATAACGATCATGAAGTATCGGTAGTGACGTTAATGATGGGATTATATAGAACTTCGAGAAGACGGCGGGAGCGTTGCAATTTCCGTGGGATTGATAGTCAACGAGATCGTCATTTTTCTAACTGCCTCAAGTACAAAATGATCGTAATTAGTTGTTCAATAGTTCAGGATATATCGAGCGCCACCAATGAATGCATTGAATAAAATGATGGAAAGATCAGTGACAACGAAAACTTGATCGAAAACTTCAAGTGATTACAATTATATTTAAAAAATGTTAATTATTTTTATTACACTTATTGTTATAATTATTCAAACATACTAAAACGTTCTTATTGTCATCTTTTACAACTAGTCTAGTTATAAAACATGACAATAAGAACGTTTTAATATGTGTGAATAATTATAACAAAATAATAAGTGTAACAAAAATAATCAACATTTTTAAATATATTTACAATGATAAGATGTGATTCTATTAATACGTTGAAAAAAAGCGTGAATAATGAGATAATAATGAATGGTTTTTGTTCTTAATAATGTAATGTTATATTAAGTGTAGGGGGTGTCATCTGTATGCTAAATATTAATCTATAATTTATTTTTACATAAAGTCATAAAGTAATGTCGAAGATATCTATTTCTAAATTTATTATATCGTATCTTGTTTAATTTTTCGTGAATTTTTTTTTGTGATATGAATAAACAATGAACATATTTGAGACTATGACATCTTGTCGAAATGTGCAGATTGAAATGTCAAAGTATCAGGACTTATTTCTCGCGCTACAGCGAGACCATTTTTTTACATGTTAAATACACTCAACAAGCTGTGATTATGTTATCCCCTGGAGAACCACTGCCTCCTACAAGCACGCTGTGAAGAAAGTGCCTGGAGGTGTCAGGAAGGCATCCGGCTACAAATTTCGGTCGATTAAAGAGCCGTAAACCAAACGCGACCGAGTTCAACACGTTTATCCTCTTAAAGAAATTCTCCGGTCTCGCGTGGATCTAAATAGAGCCATGATTAGCCGAGATTAAGGCGAGAGAGACTTTCGTACGAACGAATACCCGTACCTTGTTAAGATAAGAAGAGTGCCACATATTAACTATGCCCCATTCTTCGGAAGACAGAGCGATTTAAGCCTCTTGCCTTTGGTTGTTTGCTCGTCATAAAAAAAGGGATTGTGTATTACGAGGTACGAAAAATCGAGTTAAGATGTACAAATATTAGAAGTTACTATACTGTATATATAATAGATTAAATAATATCTAAGGTATTTTTTCAATTATCTTATTAAAGAATATGTTTTCGAATTTTTCACAATAAAAAAATATGTACATAGAAAACGATTATGAGATAAACGTTTTTCTGTTTTAAAAGAGAAAAAGAGAAAAAATCTTTTCATTAATTAAATTCAAACATTGCACTATTGTAGAGAAAAGGTATGTCTTTTAACAAATCCGTACAATCTGAAGTATCAATTCGACAGTTGAAGCAGGTGCTTCAAGTATGTTTGAAATGACCCAAGATTCCAGATTAAAAGGACAGAATTTATCAATAAATTCAGAACAGTAGCCATTTAAATATTCTGTCGATTTTAGAACACAGCGTGTGTCTGGAGTAACTTCAAAAGATTCACGAACTGGCTGTTACGTACAGCATCGTAAAACCCATACAGCTCGTAATTCCGTTTCTCCCGTTTCATCCGTTGATTTACAGACACTACGTCTTATCTTCTTATTTGTCGATTTACGGCGTCGACACAAATTGCGGGCGTACGTCCTGAATAGCGGCATGTTCCATGAAAACGGAACGTCGGTCGTCACTTATGCGATTTCCTGATCCTGAATGCTACCGTGCGAACGTAACTGTCGTGAAAACAAAAAGTGGATGGAAAAAAAAATATACCGGTGCGGCGCGTTTGTGAAAATATTGAACTCCGTGTGTTACATCTTTATAATATTTTTTTGTTATCCCTTTTGGGCAAAAAGTGCGCAAAATCGACTTGTTCATTAAAATCCCTACAGAGTACAGACGCCTGTGTTTCGTGTGTAGATGACAATCGTCTAATTTAGTGCGACAAGCGATACACCGCGAGTGAATCAACACGTATCGATTTCGCCGTCAAAATTAAAACAATATCAATTATTCCACTTTTGCGGGCCAAAATTTATTTTCAGCGTTACGTCGCGTCGGCGCGACGAGTGATTTATATGAGAAGGGCTTTTGTTCGAGTTACGGCATGGTCAAATGGCGAACGTAGGAGGTAGAAAAATAATGTTACGCAGAAACGTACCGATAACTCTCTTTGTAGGCGAACGAAGCGAAAGAGGGCGAGATAAACCGACGAGGCGCGAACAAAGTACGATTACCATTTGTCATGCCAGTAAACGGTACGATGGATGAATCCGTTATATGGTTTAAATGCTGAGCGTAAAGATTACGAAAGTTCGTCGCGATAACGCGTTTCACGTGACAGCAGAAGGACATAGCAGTATTTAGTGATAATCAGGATAAATGAGCCGTTGAGCGAAATACTGTATAAACAAAAATATATGTTTGACGCATGTAGCGTTCTTTGTACATAAAAATATACGCTTCAAAATTAAAAACTTAAAATTTCTTTTTTTTTTTAACAAAATTTACTGCAGAGAATTAGTTACAATATATATTTGATATTTTCATGAATTTTTATCTTTACATTTGAAGGGTACAAGGAAAAAATGATTAAGTCTACTTTTTGTCGAAATTGATTCGATCATGCTATCTCGTGGCATTTTCATAGAACTTTCATAATTCTTATTTGTTTTGCTCAAGAACGGTTACAATTCATTGGAAATAAAATCGAAAGATGTATCGTGCTGGGGAGAGAACCATCAGAGTCCAACATAGATACAATGTAAAATACTAAGTAAGAGCATTAAGGCTGCGTTCACTAAATTTTGTATTAATTTTTTCAATAGCTTTCTGATGTCTTAAAACTTAAAATTGCGTTTTTCTTTAAATTACTCCGGACATTGATCGTTCTTCCCCTGTATACCCTTCATTTATTATAAAATCTATTTTTTAGCAACAGATTAGCTTCGTTATTTCTATCCTATCTGATCCTATCTATACTATATAATATATTCAAGATTTTATAATAATATTATCTCGTTCTCCTAAGTTGATTTATTATAAACAGATTTGAACATCACGGAAATGTACAAGTATAAGAGAACGATTAAAAAAGGAGGAGCGTTAATAGGGAACAAGTGTAGTGACAGCGAGTGAATAAAAGCAAAGCGTATCGAATGGGATTTCCTGACTTTTCGAGTCTTATATCGGACATCGGCGGATGGAGACATTTAATTTGTGAAAAGGTCCTCGTATCGACCCGTTAACTCGGTTTATAAATTAGCTACAAGACCACGCAGCGAGATAAAGCAGCGGTCCCCGACGTGCTTCCCACCAAGGCTTCGCTCTTTCTTCGAAGCGGTAAATGTTCACGAAATTAAGGTATCTGTAGCCGAGGGCATTAGGCTAAATCGTTCCCATTCATATAAGACTGTTTCCGCGGTATGTGACAGCGATTTATCTGGTGCTATATATATTTCCAAAGGTCAAGATTCATATGCTCTAGAAAAGAAAAACTGGCGATTAATATTTTTATTACACTCGTAACTTTTTTATTTTTATTGCCCATTATTTTTCATACTATTGTTATTATTATAATATAATAATAATAATATTATTATATGTCAGTACGAAAGCCAACGTTCATCACCGAAGACAAAGATTACTACTCACAATCAATAATTTCGTCGCGACACTGATTGATTTTTCAATCCATGTCAATGTAAACAGGTTGAATTATTTCGCGTCCTAAACTCTGCGAAGTCATGCGGGGCAATTGAGACATGTGTTCGCGATTCCGTGAAATATGGGGTGTGCATACAAAGCATTACGTAAGTAAACGTACCGCGAGAAAACACGCTCTCTCGCCCCTCCCCCACGTCCGATAATCGAACATAACTGTCCCGTCTCTTTCTCTCATTATCGTTCATTATGTCACCACGCGACCGTGCGTATATCGCCGACCACGTAATCGTCGTGATTACCTTCGCACGCTTTGTCGATTGTCATCGAAGGCTCATCGCGATCGCGATGGTCGCTTCGAGGACGATAGGAATTCCAGCCACGTGAGGATACGCATACAAGCGGTCTTTAATAAAATAACAGCGTGAGTACCTTTAATTATCCGCATTATCCACGAGCTTGCGTTCCTAGGTGTTATTCATAGGTGCCCTTCAGGCCATTACAAAAAAGAATGGTTTCTCGTAATATAATTATTTCTATTCCACGCAATTTACCATCTTTTCCTTCGTAGCATATCATTTAACGAGACTGTAGATATAAAACTTTATTATTTATTACTTGCAAGTGGAATAAGTGTATTTAATATGTTAATCATGTGTCATATTATAAATTTATAAAAATACATTTACAAATCATTATTTCAATGTCATAAAACATGATCGACTTTTATTTGAAATATGAAGTTTAGCAAACATAGTTAATTAAATAAGATTTATTTCCAACAAATTATCATTGTAATGTTTTCAATACTTAATTATACTAACGATATAAGTATGACAATTTTGTTTGACGTGGCGAGAGGTATTTCGAGTGTTTCTTTATCGTTGCGACTGCTTTAGGATTAATCTGTTTTACGTTTAGTCACGATGACTAATGTCTCATCGGAGATCAAGCATCGCGACGAGTATTTTCCTTTCCTGAGGTCGTGAAACGAGAAACGTATGAGCAGTATTTAATAAAAATACCGATAATATGAGCATTTCGTGTCGTGGTAATGAGACCCATGGATCGACTATCTACTGCAGTCCATGTCCCTGATAACCGAGCTGCATCAATCATCCCCCACTCCTTCCATTTCTTCCCAACCTCCTCGCTGCGTTCTCGCTTAGTAATAAAGACGAAACTTCGCCATAGTGAGCTGTCCTACGACCGAGAAGCTCGGCCTTCGTCCTGGCCGGGAAAGAAGTCTGAACGAGTCGAGTCTGTCGAGTGACGGATTATCCTCGTTGGATTTTTACGGATGCAAATTTGAACACGGCCTACGCAAACCAGTAGCATGCTTGTGCAAACGAACCTCCGAGTTATTGGCGACGTTGTAAACGTCTTTTCTTTTCTTGGGTGTCACGTGATGGAGTATCACTGCGACTGGCGATAAAGCCTCTACCGGAAATATAATATCAAAGTGGTCAAATGCATCCGATAAACGCGATTTAGTCGTAATGAAGGAAACGTTTCAAACTAAGTTTGAAATGTGAGATTGTATAATTACATATTAATATATATTATATTAATTATTTATTATTGTATATAATTAAATTCTATATAATTAAAATTCTGTTAATGTATATAATATTATTTAGTTAGTTTCTGAAAACGCAATTTAGTTGTTCTTGTGTATTGTGTTCGTACTTTTTGTAAGGAAGCGTGCAAATCGAGATTCGACTTCAAGCGTATTGTATAATTGTCATTCTTCCTCATTACCGCGTAATATATATATATAGAAAAGAGTATTCCTTTTTGTATTAAAAAATATGACATCCGTTACAGTCATTTACTAGTCGACGCGGCGCTCTCTTAATTCGCGCAATCGCTTCTCGCGTAGCAGCGCCGCATCGCGAATGCACGAATAATATACAATGATTACGAATAATGACCGTCGACCACAATACTGCGGTCGCGGGCAATCATAATCGCGGATAAAAACTGCCGCTAACAGGTATTTACGTGCGCACAAGCCCCGGCCGGAATCAAAAAGCTGCGGATGGCTACGCTTGCTCGCCTCGCAATAATTGACTCGGCAATGCGTATAAACCGCAGTATGGCGGCCGGACGGATAATTAAGTAACAATTAGGCCTCAGGTGGGCGAGCGTGTAGCCAAGTGCGGCCGAGAGGGAGAGGGGCACCATCGCATAACGCCGTATACTTCTGCCATATGGACGGTTGGGCACCATCGCGGACGCCTGCGTTCGCGTTTCGGTGATGGTCCCGTGCGTTTAATGCTCAATTACACCAATATCGGTCGATTTTAATGTCAGTTTAGCTAATTGTTCGCGTCTTTTTTAAACTAGACTAACGACTAAACAAACAGTCGATTGAGTTGGCGGAATCAGCTACGACCGTTAGAGTTTGTTGAGTTCACAGGCACGAACAGAACCGAAGTCTTCCATTTATGATGTTATCGAAATTAAAAGTCAATATTACACCTAATTATGATATCTACTATGGAGATCAATATTTTAATTTTAATGCTGCAAAATTAAAAATCAATAATAAGGTGTCGAGTATTATGCCTTCTGTCAACAAAATTTTTGAGAGTAATGTTTTGAGATTCTCCTAGTGAGTCGCAGTCTTCAGGTAAAGTATTTCACAGTCTGTTCCGTTAAATTATCGCCAGTGTGTTAGAAGCCTAAGTGCACAAACGAAAATCGATGATTCATCCAGGATCCTTGACTCTTGTGCGTTATCGTTTCTTCCTGTCTCGCTTTACCTCTTGTGTTCCAGCTGCGCGAACTGTCACTCCTTGCTGCACCGCTGGCTCCCCCCCTTGTTTTCTTCTTTTTTTTGTTATTACTACTGTTCGTTAGTCACATAAGCGTTCGGCCGCACAAACGCAACACTACACGCTGTAACCGTAACTTCCTCTATTCAGTTTATCCCTGTCTAATGACACTCATTGACGCTTCACCGATGCATAGTCGATGACAAAAGTGCCTGGACGGAACAATGATACGATTGAATAAATAAATTACATATGTATTAAGGTAACATTTGTTGCAGCCTGAGGGCTGGAAAAAAGTAGTTCGCATAGCAACCTAAACCATCACGCCATGCGTTTTGCAGAACTGTGAAATTAGATGGACGCTTGTTTGACCGTGCGCACCTGACACAATAGATGGTCTAATTGTGGGCCTAGAGCCCCTGGATTTCTAGAGTTCTTAGAGTTCTTAGCTTCTAGAGTTCCCCGTATAGGGAGAGAAATTATATTATGTATAAAGTCTGGCTGAATTGCAGGTAATCAGAATTAGCATTAAGAAATCATATTAAAAAGTCATAAAATCGGTGTTAAGGAATCGGAGTTAGAATCAGTATTGAAGCCATAATTAATCGCGTTTGAGAAACTTATTCAAAGTTAGAATCAAGCGTAAATCTGTAATCTTTATTCCGTTAAAATAAATAGTGTTTGTAAGGAAAGTGTCTCAAAGTGCTTCAAAAAACCCTATTTATTACTTCCATTCTAAGTTCTAATTCTTGAGGAGGAATGAATAACCCAACAAATTCATTTTGTTCCATCGCGAAATACAACACGCTATTACTTAGAAATAATACAAAGATTTAGATTTTTTAAAATAGAATCTAGCATCAGCTAAGATCTGGTATCTATGGTAAATTGTGCGATATCTGTTTGCATAAACTTTTCTCTCGTTCCTCAAGACGAGAAAAATCATTGCCCTAACTCGAAGATTAAACATCAGGATTGTACCATTTTCGTGCCGAATTGCACTCGGGGGCATAGATTGTCGCGCTCGGTAAATCGTGTAACGCGAATGAAATTTTGCAGATTTGCTTTCGGGAAGAATTTTCCGATAATTCAATATAATAGGCGCGCGCGCACGAGCGCATGGTAATTGGTGTTAACGAACACGCTTTGCTGTCATTCACGACGGCGAAAATGATTGCGGCCGAGCGGAGCGTTTCCGGCTCACCGGCGCACTTCCGCGATGGAACAATGGGAGCGCTTAACGCACCGGCGAAAGTCGTTAGTCGGTATTATATTTGGTGTTGCGCGCTGTGCGCGTCCGCGCCGCGGCGACGACGTGCGTTAATCTAATTTTCTGGACATCGATTAACGTGCTCGCGGACGAAAGTGGCAATCCCGGTTTTATAGCGCTGTCATCAAACGCGCGGCGGCCGAATTGCACTTTCTTTTTTTTTTTTTTTTGGTGAAATCACACCGCGAAATCATTCGCGTTTAATGCGAATTGGCCAACCGTGGAATATTATCGCGATGAAATTTGTTCCGACCGTACAATTTGCAGTATTTTTGCGATAATATTGCGGTACGTACGCGAGGAAACATTTATACGCGGACAGATGAATTCTATAGACACGCCTTTATTTAGACGCTTTAGAAAATGGAAATATTAGATCTTGGCCTAAATATAACTCCATGAGAGAGAACAAGATATATATTGTAAAGAGATAATTTAATACCTAAACAAAGTCTCTTTGGGCACCAAAAAAAATCGATCGAGAAGAAAATCGCCCATTCAAATAGTGCAGCATCTGTATTAAATATCAGTGAAATATAAAGATTTTTAGCAGGTGATATACGAGCCACCTTTTCTTAATTTCACGCGATAGAAAATTATCTAATAGACACATTCACACGTAGATACGACTACTGCCACAGTTTGACAGGTTAATCTAATTCTTCCTAGGCATCATTAATCGAGAGAGCCGACTGTAAAAGGTGGCAGTTCAACGCGGCATGTCGGATGGACGTTGCAACCATCTGCCGCGTTGGTCTCGCTTCCTCAATGACACGGGAGTGTTACTTTCCGCGCCGAAAGTTCACGCTTTCAGTCGCTGCGGGGGTGCATTCTTCGCGTGTTCTTTATTTCTCTTTTTTTATTTCGATTCTCAAAATGAAAACGGACAGAAAGAGAACAAACGACCGCTACCGTACCCGCCGAGGAGCGGGTGTGTGGATGTGGATGTTGTCAATGGTCCAAGAGTGATTTCGAAACGCGCAGCCCCGGTCTAGGGCCAAAGACGCCGGCGGGCACACCGAGGCGGGGAAAAAAAACAATGTCTCTGAGAATTGAGCGGAATTAGTGAAAATTCTCGTGGTTGTATGGAAGCTACCCAGGCTAAGAGATCCAATTACCGGTTCCATTCACGTTATACCTTTTCGAAGGGAGCCTCTCCTCCGGGCATAAAGTCCCGAAATCTCTTTTTAATGGTCACCGCGTCGTTTCTTGATTCCGTGTTCCTTTCTCGACATCCTACGTCATATCCGGCACCGATTCCAAGTGAAATCGAATGAGCCCGCGCTTCATTCATATCGTACGGAATTAATTGCCCGTTACTTTCATGCTTTACATACATGTATGTCTAAACATTGATTATATACAAGAATTATGTGAATTCTTAACATTAACAGTAGATAGATACAAATTTCGTTATATACGTTAAAATAGACTACATTCTATTTTGTTTCTTTCTCGTAAAATTAGTCAATTTATTGTAATTTAATTGAATCTAATCTATGTAATTATTACAATTTATTTCTAAATTGACTTATAAAAAAACCTCTTAATTAATAGAAAATGTAATAATGGATGTACATATTACTTGGCTATTATATTTGCGTACACGTCAATGGTTATAATTCCATGTTACACGTCAACGTTGAAGGAGGATAAGCAATGACAGTGTATATACCAAGCATTGAAATTGATTGTTTTGCGGTCTGACAACGTATACGCTAAGCGAACGTATCGAATGGAAAACTCGCGGTGGCGAAACGGTGCATTTAAAAATCGATTTGCGGCCTCGAGAGCCTGTGATTTCGGTCGATAAATTAACGGCCCCCTGTCAGGCCCGGTTGGTGATTACCGCGGATTTCCGTGCGAGCTGTACTTTACCAATTTTCTCGATTACCGGCATGAAAAGCCCCTTAAGTGACCGTCTATCAGGCTAAACCTCCGAGGGTTCCGGGTCGGCGTAGAAGCCGATGAATTACCCTGCCTCGCCGGCCTCGCGGTCAACCTCGAACGATTTTCCTCGCCTTTCTTGAAGAGATCCCGGAAACAACAGTAATTACAGTGACGAAATACCTGACGGACGCCCTTAAAAGAAATCCGCCGCCTAGTAACCGCCCTGAAGTAACAGGTGCCATCCACCTGCCAGAAATTTCCAGAGTGCTAAACACAGGTTCAGGCACTCTTTCCAGAAAAAAAGAAACACGATTATAGGAATTTTTCTATTTCTATTAATTCGCAGGCCGATACACTTGAGAAAGTTCTTTATAATCTTTGCTCTCGAGTCTTTAGATTCTTAAAGATTTTTTTGGACCTGCGTGAGAAATTAAATTACCAAAATATCCAAATATCTAATTTTCTGACTAAAACTTCATTTTTAAAATTATTTGTTTAAATATGAGAAAAGCGTGCGTCAATTAGAAATAGAATATTTTAAGACTTGAAATAATTTGGTAATTAATAAATAATTACGATGTAACAGAAATAATATTAGGAATTCCAATAAATTTCATATATGTAAGTGATTTGCAGTGGAAAATTTGTTCCGTCAGTATTCGTTCTAACTGGTTTACAGTAAATCGTGCAAAACCCGATTAATCGTGGACAATTACGGGCAACAAATCCGTGCCGGGCGGGCGTTAATGAGTGTCGCCGGAAGTGTACGCTGCGAGTACACAGAGGTAGACGGGGGCGGCCTTCTCCCCCGCCGCAGCTTCCGGTTTGCTTGGGGGCTCGCTGCGAAGGGGACAGAATGCACCGGTGGCGTACCGCGATAAAATCGTCTAATTGTTTCACTAAGCGTATGTGAATGTCCAACACGCGTGCGTCCGCCTCACGTAGAGTGCCATTGCGTGCGTCACGTTCCGACCGTAGCGGTTGGTTTTCCAACGAAAAAGCAGTACCGATTTAAACCGGTCTCGGTGTAATATTACGTAAACCGATACTTTATTATACTTATAATAACGGGTATGTTCAATTTCGAATTGACATTAATAAACGGATAACGTTTTCGTATTGATATAAATTTATTACGTCGAACGCATAAGAAAGAATTCTTCTCTATATAAAACTTGAATTAATTAATATTTAAAAGGAGATATCGCGTAGCACAACGATAACAAACAACGATGGTAAGCATATTCAACAATTACGATAATAAATGGAAAAATAATGACACGCAATATTATGCTCGGCAAACTCGGCAATACTATTTATAAAAGAGAGTTGGAAATTAATATATCTCTAACAAAGTTATGCTATTAATTTCTTAAATTATTTATAAGAAAGTAAATACTGTTTATAAGAGAGTTACATTTAAAATTAAAAGTATAAGATAAGAAGTAATTACATTACAGTTTTATTACGTTACATAATTATATTTTTCTTACTATCTTATTCTCTGATAGAGAATTCACAATAAATTTTTTTTCTTGAGCAGATGTGAATTTAGATAAAACACGCACCACGAAAGATATTCAGTAAGTATGATGCGTATTAATAGCAGTTCGCGAAATAAGAAAGGAATTCTACATAAGTCTACGCCACTGTACCGAATTAGCTTGCTCCTTGGAGCGTGGAGTGTATAATAATTACCGCAACTAAGTAATGCAACTCGAGATAAGCTTCTCTCGAAGAAGCACAGTGTAATGGCACTATCGTGCTGAATGTACGCATGCTTAATGAAGATAATTTGTTGAAATCATTTTATCCCACATTACGTATAGCGCTACGCTGAGAAGAGACGAAATTATACAGTGTTTCTCTCATATTATGTCGCGCAAACAATTTTGTGATCTGAAACGTTGATAACGGAAGCTATATAATAATTACGATAAAAAGTGTATCTTAGTAATGGCGTAAAATAATATCTAAATACAGTAGCTCTCTCACATTATGAAAGGTTTATATCAGTTAGCATGATTTTGTTAGAGATACATACATTAATTTCCAACTAAGTGCGTGTAACATAAATATATGTAGAAAAATATTATTTTTTAAATATTCTGTTTCTCGAAATACCTACTGTATTGTGCATTTTCCTAGGTTTAAAAAGTTAATATTTGAGACGAAAAATGTGCACATTTTATAAGAAATAATTTTATTTTTTTCAACGCGATAAAATCTGATTCAAATAAAGAAACTGAACTGGAAACCGGCTAACGTATCATAATAGTGATTTGCAACAAAATTTTTATTAATTGTTCTAAACGGAATTTTACGCACTTTTGTACTTAACATCGATTTTGTCTATTTAAATAAGCAACGTTTAAAATAACTGTGCAAAACTCGACGCAAAGATTGTTCTGTTGTTTCTTTTTTCTGCGCAAGTTAAACTCAAGTGATAAATAAATCAAAGAAACGTGAAAAGTCTGTCGTAAGGCTACGAATATAATTAGGAGTTGTACGTCCTTCATGGTGGGGCGATAAGCCGCGGTCATTATTCCCGTGTTTAGATAACTGGTGGAGTGGTCATGGATCCGTGGGATCTTCGTGGTCGCTAAGAGGACAGAATGTACACCCACGGCTATTCCAGCTGGCACCGTTCAAAGTGCCTCTAAATACTATTTTCTGGGACAAATTATATACCGTAACACGCTGACGTGACAGCTGCACCGCCTGCACCTTTACATTGCTTCTCTACGTATCGACAGAATGAATGATATTATAGGACGCAATGAAAAAAAGAATTACAAAATTATGGCTTTCATGTTTAAATAGCTACAAACGAGCCTTTCTATATATCAGATGTGTAACGGTTAAATTTTTTCTCCACTTAAATTTAATCAATCAACACATCTCTTTCTAATTTTCAAAATTTTGACACAGAACATCCTACATAGTATAATCGAGTTTCAAATTAAGATTTTTATTTATTCACATTTTGACATCGCGACACTTTTCTTGCGGAAGAATTGTTTCATGTTTCAACAAAGAACATTATATTATTTGTTAAATAAGTTTATTATCAAATATTTAAAGAGCTTTGCTAAATCGAAACAGTTGCATATGCATGTGAACCTAATGGCTCTCGACAGCTACACACGCATAACTTTCGTTTAGAATGCTGCCGGCAGGATTCTCGAACCCTTTGGATAAGCAAAAACAGTTCTTTCTGTAACAGACTATCTACCTATATATAGTACAGACAGATCGACTCACGAATTACACCAATCAAGACCGTAACGTCCCCTTTGCTCTCAGACTACGATGCAGCTCCTTTGTTCCATGGGGACCGTTTTGTGTAGGAACTCCGATCTCGAGCTCGCGTTCCCATGCGAGATATAGAGGCGGTGTGATCATTATAAAAATTAAACGACGTTCATGCGATTGATTATTGAAATTACATATCATTCGGGCGCGCTCGCCGTTTCTGCGGAGCGTCTCTCCCCGACGACGACAGGGGGACAGAGGGGGAAAAAAAGGAAGAACGGGGTGAAAAGCAACGTATACAGAAGGAGACGCGGGTATCCCGACGGCGGCGATCGTGTGTACGTACGCGGGCACGTCGATGTGTGAAGGCGGATCGGGTTTTATTCGTGCGCATCGTCGAGCCACGGACCTTAATAAGTCGTTTTCGAGAGATAATCCGCGGCGGGTGTGTCATTTCATTTCTTGTAATTTCGTGCTCGACGCGCCGCGGAATGTTACGTATACGTGTACCTGCATGTGTAGTCGTGCAACCCAGCAAAGGGTGGTCCCCCCTCCCTCAGGGCCGGCAACGTCAGTGACAGCGATGCATCGAGACTGCACAAATCATTTTTTTACAGATCGTGTATACTTCAATCAGTTATAGCGATCGATGGTATTAAACTTTTATAGGGAGAAAAATAGAAACGCAAAAGACAGAGCGAGGATTCAAGGTAATTTCACCTGTTTTTCTAAACAAAATATAAAAATTTTCAATACTCTCTAAATCTGAATCAGTGAATAGTCACTGATTCAGATTTAGAGAGATAAATGATTTATAGCGTAAATTCATAATAAATTTATTTGTAGACATTTAAATCCATTGCGAAGCCCGTTAGAATTAAAAACATATATAATTAATTCCCTACCTCTCTCTTCCTTCTTTTCTATTACTGCCTTTTTGATTAAAAAAGCTTCATCGAAACACATCAGTCTATTAATTTTTAATTATAGTAGAAGAAAGTCGCGCGTTTAAATTTTGTATCAGGCGTAATTTTCCAGACTGATCCTGTCCTTTCTCATTATCTCTTTGTTGTCCTTGTAGCTCCTTCTTTCGCCTCAAGGCATCAGATTACACTCATTCAGTGATTTCGGCCGGTTCTTTCAGTGCCTTTCTTTTTCTCATTCGACTCTTCATTGAGAAGAGGACCGAGTTGTCGTTCTCTCTTCGTCGTGTCTCTGTCTGCCTTTAACTCGCTCGAAGCATCTCCATCGCCCCGGGGAGCCTTTCATTCAGTCATTCTGCGGAGAAGCGGCTCCAAATGTTGGAGAACGGGGGACGCCACGCCGGCGGCCGACGTCGATCGGAAGGAGACAGGAGGAGCTAGAAGAAATGGGTCTGGCGTTGCAGCTTGAAAATTAGCTCGATGTATAGTACCTGTTTTCGATGTCCGGCCGCGTCCTTTGCGTGGGACGACGACAGGCCCCAGAGCCTGGCGCCAAGCGGTTTTGTCTAGGACCGGACCTTTATTTGGGGACCTCGTTCGCGTGACGTAATGAAAATAACGAGTGGTCGAAGTGCGTGAGGATCGATAATCCAACCGGATTACATCAGTCAGAAGGGCGGCCGGTCGCGTTAAATCGGTGATCTTATCGGCGGTGATTCTGGTCAACCTCTTTTAGCGCGCCTTTGCATGCAGGAACGTTTCGATTCATAAGCCGCGAAGGCGTATAATAATTTGCTACAAATACGAGCTGTATCACAAGAGATCAGTATTTTTTCTCTCTTGTCATTTGTACAATATAAAGTAATTATGTGTGTTAAATATTTCGATTTTCGATGTTTACCCGAATATATTTAGTTAAGTTTATATAAAACGAGTTTTCGATAAAGTTTCAATGCAACATGTAGCGAACGTTGAATCTCTGATAAAACTCGTTTCTCGTGTAAGGCATTTATATTTATATTAAATGTTTTATATTTTTTGCATTCCTTTTCTCTCTCTCTCTCTTTCTTTCTCTCTCGCTCTTTCTCTTTCTCTTTCTCTTTCTCTTTCTCTTTCTCTTCCCAACTCGAGTAGTTTGAGAAACATATACCTGACGCCAAGCGGGTACGAATTAGGGCCGAGTTAACAAATTGGTCCTCCAAAACTGGCACGTAAACGCGAGGTCCCCGCGCCCACGTACCCCCGAGATAAGAGCGAGCAAGGTGCGATCTTCGGCCATTCCCTATCCTGTTGAGCTCTTAAGATAAGAAAAATGAACGATAACGCTCGATTTAAGGTCTAATAAAAACATGAAATGCATTTTAGCGAAATTAGATTTAAAAAACTGGTTTTACGACGTCGGTGAAACCAGTTCACGTGCTGATGAATAATAAAGTGTTCGCGCACATGGGGCTGTACATCATCGTTTATCTCGCACCTGATTGAAAAATATTAATACTTGCATACATGTACGTGAGCATAATGGTAAATTAAAAAAAATATATATATAAATAATAGAGCAATTACGTATCGATATCAATAAAAATTTTATACAATATCCATTATCATGTTATAGCGATAGTTTACTTCTGCAATCAATGTAGATAAGTGTGTAGTAAGTAATAAAATTATCTTGATATGTTAATGTACAGAATGCATTACAAATGGTGGAGAAATTTCGCTTTTAGCAAAAGAAGGTACGCTTTAAGCTACGCTTTTACGGAACTTGATCGTTTATGGCACATCCATTATGCGAAAAGACTATTCAAACAGTATATTATTACACGGGACATTATCAAAATATCCGACATCATTATTCCACGAAAAACACTTAATACGTATACCTGAGCGATAACGTGTCGATCATACACCGAATTACAATGAGTCAGCCGAATTAACCCCGCGCGATGAAGCTGACGCAGGAGGCGCGGACGAGGCTCGCCAAGAAGAAAGATCACGCGGAAAGGGGGGATCAGGGGGGCCAGGGGGGGAGGAATACGGAGAAGGAGGGATACGGAGGGGTGTTCACGGAGAAAGGAGTAACCAGCCTGCTCGCTGGCGGGGAAAGGAAGTCGGGGGAGCGACTCAAATTAAATGCCGCTGAAACAAAAAATGATCGGGTAATGACAGCGCCGGGGCTCACCGGACAGTGGCTGCGGGTATCTCTGGGTACGTGGACGGTAGGGGGACCGAGAGAGGAACCGTGTGATTACCCATCGACCAATAGCCGTGCTCAGAGCGGCCATCATGGTCCAGTGGAGACGTGCAATCACGCGGTTCTTCAGGATCTCCGCCAAGAGGAGACGCTATGGTTTCGTCCTCCCCTTGCATGGCCACATAGTTACAGCCGACGGAGAGTTTCGCGCTTGTAGAAATCGATCCACGGCGAACGGGATCAATGTAGGAATTGGATTGCCCCCACGGAGCGATTAACGAAACGGCATCGATCGCAAATGATTCTACAGCAGGAGTAATATTCCGTTGCGTGAATGTGCTGGCGTGCATTGCGTGGCGCGATGTGTGAATAATTGGAGCGATAGAGCGTATCACAAACGTTGCGTTTTATTAGATAAAATTTAAGCGTGTTTAAAACAAGCGGAAGATCAATAAAAGTAGAAAAGACTTTAATATTCAAACAATAGAAGTCTCGTGATCAAAACAAACTCAGATCACGTAACTAATTAATTGTCGAGATCGAAACGCGACGAGAAACGTTGACCATGCTAATTACGCATTAGCGTTGATGAGAGCGATCGGTCGCATTCGCGCCGGAAACGTCACGTGGCGTGATCCGCCACGCAAGAGATCGGAGGAAGCTCGCAGGAAACGGCGGTATTTTGGCAAGGTATAACGTGGTTGCGCAAAAGTAAAACTAGATAATGGCCGCTTTCACGTGCTGTAGCCTCGCATAGTGGCGTGCCGAACGTACGTAATGTAACAAGTCCGCCTTATCTGAGAGTCATCGCCGGTAAGCAGCGAGCTTCATAACGCTAATTACCAGCTTCGGGGTTCTCAACCTCGGAACAACGTTGATTGAGCGTTTCCAGGCGGTTAAGAGGTTTCTAGCCTCGCTAGAAAGATCACACGTGTGATGTATGCGTTACAAAACTACATCATCAGCGTCTTTGTAATTACACAGAGAAACACACTACGAGGAATGCACGATTGTATTAAACGTAATTGCGCAAATCCGATATAAATTTAGATTCTTAGAAGAAAAACATATTTCACGCGAAGAAGCAGTTACAATTGTATACATTTTCAGAACTTCATTCTTTCATGCTTTTTCAAATCAAAATATTGTGCAAAATATTATGTTTTTCTTCTATTTTAGTTTTTATAGTATATATATATATAAAAGAAAAAATTTAATAAATTATAATCCAAAATCAAAATACCCTAAAAATTTCATTTTTCCCTTAATTATATTGTTTTTTGTAGTTTACACAAAACAAATTCTGCTATTAAATTTATAAAGAAAAATATCGGCGTCGCAACATAATCATTTGAATATCAGTCCTTCTGCCAAAAAAAAATATCGAAAATAAAAATTATTTAAAGAAATTTTATAGAAATTTAGCTAAAAGCATTCAGAATATCTTGATAGCGTATAACGTTTTATAACAATTTGTGACAGGAGTTCTTTAATTACGTGGTCGATCGGATCAGTGCGCGTGCACAGTGATCTAATTTAAAAAGTAAAATGTCTTGCGGCGAGCTGACAATGAGAGCCGCGTCTTATGAGAGGTGCATTTTTACTTTAACGATAACACTTAAGACTCTGTGTAATTGCATCCTGTCTTTAAGGCCCGTCCACACGTAGTCGCTCGCACCTCAGGGGATCTCACGCACTCTTGCGCGCTACCTGACGCACCATTAAACGCATTACGCGCGACTTACGTAGAAACGGATAACGACCTTCTGGGTCCGAAGCCAATGATATTTTTTTGATATTAGCAACGCAAACATAATTAAGCAAAAAAATAATAAGAGACTCAAGTTTCTTTCCATATCACACGCAAATATAAAATTGTTAATAATTTCAGTTTACGGACAACGTGTAAAACGATTTCAAAACGTCGGCAAATATTTCTCGAAAATTTGTATCGGTTTCGCTCGATAATCGATCAAAATTTTAAAAATTAAAATTTTTGTACGATTAACGCGAGTCCGCACCTGCAATTATGGCACCTCACGACGTGCGTGTGCGTTACACGTTGAACATACGTGTGCGTATATACGTGCCCTCCTATCTTCGGCTCATCGCTGCAGATTTCACTCGGCGCTCGTGTGAAACGCAGATAATGACGAGTACCGTCGACGGTACGATAGCCGGCGCTTAATAACTCGTTAATTATCGTTTTAGGAAATCCGCGCGCACATAGTGGAGGCGTCCAATTACTTTACGTAACTCCCGCGCGTTCATTTCTCCGGCGGTCGCGGTAATTGGTTTAATTGCGTTTCGCAAAGGAGGAAGGACTTGTGACGGAAAGGTGACGAATCTCCTGACGAGAGCGACAGGAGAAAGATCTCTCTTTAGCGTTTGTGTCATAGAGCACCGTAGTATCACTAGAAAGAGAGAGAGAGAGAGAGAGAGGGGGGGATTACAGAATATTATTGTTTATGATCTTACTTAATTATATTGCACAAGATGTCCTGACCATTTAATAATAAAAAGTTTAATGATAAAAAATTCAATATTTAATTCAGCAAAATTGAATAATAAAAAATTTAATTAAATCAAATTTTGAAGAAGAAAAATGGCTTCGTAAACGCGTATTAAAAATACTGCTTTTAAAAATTAAATATCCAATGTGCGTTTCAGAATTATTTTCCTCTACATACATTTTAATTAATTTTCTACTTTCTACAGTATACGTATGCGCTTACAACTACGCAAAACAAAATCCGGAATCTACTGTTTTACTGTTTTATCGTTACGTAATTTTATTAATTGTTAAGAGTTTAAAATACTTTAATATCGCGTTTTCACAAATCACAATATATTTATTCTAAATGATTCGGATTCGCGTGTGATAATCACTTAACCGGGAAATACCCCTATTTTTTTTAATGGAAACTCCGCACAGATCCTTGATTAGCGCGATTAAACGAGTCGCGCACGTATATGAGGACACAGAAAATTCCTCCCGACCAAGGACTCCCCTAATGATAACTCACCGCGATACTATCTCACAGGAAGTCGTGAGTGTGTTTCGCCGTCGACCGAAAGTAATAAAAAATAAGGTACGCAACAAAGTATCGCGTGATACGAAAAGAGGAAAGAGGTCGACGAATCGTGATTAAAAAGACGGTCTTAATTACTTTACAAGGCTCCTTAATTCCTCGCTTGATATTTTGTCCTGAAAACTGAAGAGAGTCTCCGAGAATCCGCTTTCTTTTTTTTCTCCGTTTTCCCCTTAATTATTTTAATCCTCTGGAATCTCTTCTCTAATCTAGCTTTGTTAATTCCGTTATATTCTTATCCATTTTCGAGATATTTCCATATTTTTCGCGAATATTTTTGCATGTATTACTTTATATTATATTACATTACATATTGTAATATCGCTTTCATATATCTTCAACGATGTCACATTTGAAATTTTAATTCTTATTATTAACTCCCTGTAATTAAGCGTGCCCAAATTAATCAATAAATTTGTTATTGAAATTAGATCGGTACGTTTCGGAATACAGTTAGCGTGAAAAAAAAAGTGAAGAGCGGTTTGTATTGAATTCAGCTGTAATTATTAATGTAGCGCCTGCGGTACGATGTAAGTAACGCGAATTGCGCAGAGCGTGGATTTAAGAAAAATTGCGATCTACGATAAAATCGTTGGAACTGATACAGTGTAAATATCGCGTGAAAAGATAACAAAGAACACGCGAGATGCGCTCCCGGTCTTTTTTGTCGGCGGGTAGAGAATTTAATTCGCTCATCTTTTATTCTGCGCTTCCGTTCATCTGGCATTATCCTGAATCGCGCCACAACGGGAGCGCGAAATCCTAACAATCGCGCGATCGTCCGATTTCGGGTATTTATGCGCTGCCGTTATGTCGGCGATGCAATTTACAGGCGCACGGGACTTTTGACAACACATATCTCGTGCGACCTAGTTGCGCATGAAAACTCGCCAAGACGTAGTATATAACGAGCGTACACGGTATTAACATTATTTATCATAATACTTCCGTAATCTAACATTAATGCAGGTTGCGAGAAAAATATGTACGATGCTGCGCACCAGAAACAACAACAATGGACGACTGGCGTCAAAATTAACGCGCATATTCCGTTATTATCAATGATAATTACTCGCAAAACGTTCTATAATATGAGAAAATATTCCATAACAATACTGGCAATAAAATTTACAATCGTAAAAATAACTGCATGCTTCCTGTTTACAATTCATCGTTTCGCTCAGTTCAGTGTTATAATATATATGCCGATGCAAAAAGTCAGATAGCAATCGAAAAATTAAAATAAAAATAAGTACATAAGTGTATTCGACGAGAGCATTATGCTAATCATACAAGCTTAAACAATTGAATGTAATAATAACGTTAACTAACTGAATTTATATTTTTATCTGATGATTTTATATTAATCGAAGACTTCGTAAGAAGAGAAATGTGTTCTGCATGCTTGATTCACTTAAAGCGCAAACGGCGTATAAAAGCACGGGAGAACGTATCTATAGACGTCTAGAGTACTCGTATATTTTGAAATCACGATTACAAAAATTGTCCATGCCGTGCTGCAATTTATTCGGTCGATCGTCCTCATTGCGAGCCCCCGACCTTCGGGGTCGAATAAAACGTTTCTCGCGCGTCGCCCATCGAAATTTCGAGCTTCTACGGTACCGCGTCGTCGATTAACGCCACCCGGCGATAAATCACCCGAGCCGCGGCTCGGGCCTTTTTCTTGCCTTCCGATATTTTCGGCACACCCACCGTGCGCCGGCGACGTCGGCATTATGTCGGTTTTAACGGCGTATAACGCTCTTAACAAGAAGATCGCGTGTTACGCTCGTGTCCCAGGGTCGCCGGCGATCAAGGCGACCAACGTGCGGTGTGCGTGAGTATACAGGGTGCCCCGGAGACGGGAGGCAACACGCGAATACTTCGCCAGTTTCTAGATTCCGGAGTTGATTTTGTGTGAACAGTGTCGTATCGACGTAGATCTGATTCTCGATCGTTATCTAGATGTGAGCGCGTCATAATTTGCACAGGTCCCATTTACATATATTACAATCTACGAAGGCGAAATAATTCTTACGTAATTTTTGTGTCTTTAGTTCACTAAGTCAATTTAGTTCATCAAGATCAGTGAGCAGTTATGCTATATGTTATTCGTACATTTAAATATCAGATTATCATATTTCTTGATTACTTTTTTTTTAATTAAGAGGGATAACATTCCTACTTTTTATTTAAAAGTATGTTTTTTTATTAAATCAATCACAGAATTTTTTTTAGCAAAGTGTACATTTGTGACTCTTCTTAAAACATTTTGCATTGCTTATAAGTATATCGTGTTTAACGCTTATTTAAAAAATCTCACGTTACTGTTTTGTTTGCACCATAACGAGCAAAGATATACGGCATGTGCATGCGATTGAACTTTATGCGAAGGAATCATTAGCACACGACGAAAAGACAGAAAAATCGTTTCCGAATGACTACGTTCTGAACAGTTTAGAACAATCAGCGGTTGGGATAACTGCCATTAGTGGTCGAAAGACCGATTTCGAGCTTATTAGTGTTTTTATTGGTTTCATTTTGACCGCCGTGACGAGCGACATTATTTCAACTTTATAATCATTAGATCATTAGATCGAAAAAGATTGCGCTTTAAACCAACGTATTTTAAAAACTAAAAAAGAATATTACTAATGCTCCGAGTGGTAAAGAATCAAAAAGGAAACATAATTGTCTTCATTTATTGGATGAGCTCGAGAATAAGATTGATTAAAGAATCGCATTGACATCGATACTATTGACGCAATCAAGCGCGATTTTAACGATCATTCTAATTTATTCTTCTCGGGAGAAGAAGGGTGACCGAAGAGGAGCGGCGCGCCGGAAACACGATGACGTTTCGCTCCTCGGCGGACAATGGCGCGTCGGAGGAAGTAATTCGCCGGAGGACTTAGTCCGCGGTGCTGTTTAGACTTGGGGTGTTTGCCAGCGTAGTAGGAGCATTGTCTTGACAACTTAGCGGTTATTTTACACGCTGTTAGGTCGGTAAGCTAGCCGCGAGTTTACCGCTGTTTCTATGCTAATGAGGCCCGAGGCCAGCCAGCGACGCAAAGACGGAGCCCAGAAGACGAGAGGACGAGAGGCTCTACCCGGGGTAGAAGGAGTCTTCCTACGGTGCCTCAAACAGCTCGACTGTAATAGCTGAAACTTGGTCCTGTTTACGACGAGAGCAACTCCCGGCAAAACGGGCTCTTGGCAAGTGTATGCGTCTCGTACGTTTGGCATTTGCAAAGGAACTTCTCAGGTACACTTAGCACCTCGTCGCCTCGCCCTTCTGCTTCCTCTTTTGGATAAAGCCGCTAAGACTTGTCTTTGGACTTTGCCTTTTACAGTAACGAGCACCTTGATGAGTTAATACACAGGCGAAGTCGCGACAGATTGGAATTTACATACGTTAAAAAAAAAAACACTAGATGGTATCTAGTAAGCACAATTCGCCGTTTTATCTATGTACAGGCCTAATCAGTATAGTAGCCAAGAATTGTATATAGTACCTATAATAGTTTATTTACAGTTCTTTATGTATAATTCCTTCTCTGCGCGGAATTAATTAATATCATTTAAGTCGATCAAAAAACTTAGGTATATATTCCTATCTTCGATTATATGTATTAAAAATTATACTTGCTCATTCTTGGCACTGTTAGAAGTTATATTGGATGATAAGAGAGAGAACTTGACTCGACAGCGTCTTTACTCTATGTATTCCACCGAGGATTAACGCACAGTATATATATATATATATATATATATATATTTGTTGGTACGACGCAGAGAACGACGCAGGCAATTTCGGATGACTAAAACTAATACAGAGACGCGCACAGTGGCTGCTTACCCGTTGTAACTAGTAGCAAAACGAGCGCTTGGGAAATGCGCGCACGTAACTGGTTTACACATATCTAGCTCGCTGCTCGTGCATACCGATATATGTGCCGCATAGGTGCGTGCAGTGATACGCCTATAAAGTAATCTAATACCTACGAGAGCGAGACGGGTAACGTCGGGTAACTAAAGCCAGCGCGCCGAGACTCCGGCGGCTGCTGCTTACGTGAGGTAACTCCTAGTAAGACAAGCCCTTGGGAAATACTCACTCAGGTACGGTGGGTAACGCCAAAACTCACACTTTGTCCCGGGATACGTGTAGGATTGAGAGAGCTGTCGCGCCTCGCGGTGATCCGTCGGGCGTGTGCAATCGCGTGCACGGGAGGATAATGACTTGTGCGCTGGTATTTTCAGCGGAACCTCGCTGTTCGCTTTTCCCTTCGGATATGAGTACACCTCTTGAGACGTAAAAAGATGGACACACCGGCGTGAACGACCGCTTAAGCAACGTCGCTAAATACTCATCCATGATATATCACTCGATATCTTTTCGCCGAATAGGAGAGTTATTTTCGTCACACACTGACGCATCGTTATTATCGTAGGAATTTTAAATGCTTCGGTGATATAAAATAACTCCGGAGTACGCGGTGCCGGTTCTGGTCTTTATCTGCATCTTTCTCGTCTCTCGGACCGTTCTCGATACCAGTTCTCGTTTTTATCAAACTTAAACGCTGCACGATCGACCTCCGTTTTGTACATTCTAATTCCAGAACGGAATCAGACTTTACGATCGATCCCGGCCATGCCGATTCCTCGGATGCAGATTGGTACGCCGATTTCTTGGCATTGACTCGCACGACCTCGAGCATTACAGTAATGGCCGTAACTGCCTTAAAAAGCGGTCTCGGGCGCCATCGGATGGTATAACATGCAAATTGTCGGTTGTTCGATCCAGGAGGGAAACCCGGGATTCCTCGATTGGCTATTCGAGAACACCGCGCCGTTCCGTATATTTTGCCCGGGCGAAGAACGGCGGGGTTAGGGGCGGAAGGAGTTACTCGGGCGATCCGTGAAACCACAGGAAATTGTACACGATCGTGCACCGGGAAATGATCGTCGAATTCAGGGAATCTACCCGCGCGTTCGGACAGATCAAGGTATTCAGATGTATAACATCGTGCTCGCTTCGCCGGTTATCGCCACGTCTAGAAGTTACAACGTATACCTTTCTATTTTCGTTTCTTCCAGTTGAACCGAGCTATTAAAGGTCAGCGGCGAATTATCGCGTAAGTGCGCAAAATGCTCGCTTGGAATTTCAAAGGTTGCGGAAGCCTCAGGAAAACTTTCAGAGTATTTATTCATTATTAGAAATAATAATACGTTTAAGGATATTAATATAATATTATCAAATGGTATATATTATAAGATTTACGTATTGTCTATATAAATGGGATAAATATAATAGAAGGGATAAATCGATGAGATTTGTTAAGTATCTAACTTCATCTTTTAATTATAATTATTTGATTTATTGAATAATATTTAAATATATCATAAAGTTTGATTATAATTTTTGCGCGAACGAGGTAGGATAAAAAGCTTCCACGATGGGGCTTCGAGTAGTGATATGTAAAGTCGCTATGCTGACAAAAGTACGCTTGCAAATGCGACGTACTTGTCGACGAGTTCGGCACCGGTATCAGCCGGATGTGCGTGTTCCACGTCCCGCAGGATCAATGGATTTGCGGGCGAAGAACAAAGGGCCGCGAATGAGACAGAGCGGAGCGGAGGCGGACGCGAGACGGAGGGAAAGAGAGCGAAAAACGGGAGTAGATCCGCCATGGTGATAACCGAACTGCGGCCTGTGGTCGGGGACCCATGAAAAATAACGAAAATTTAGCCGGGGGCTGGGCGCAAAGCGATTAAGTCCATTATACAGTTTTATCAGTATGAGAAAGATCTAATAGCGGCACCTTCATCCCTACCATCGCCCACTTCCCTCGCTCGGCCTTTCGCCGGACTAATTCTCACCCCTCGTGGAGTCCACCCTCCCTCGTACACGTACATGCATAGGAACCCCCTCGATGTGTCATACGTGCCGCTTGTACTCGCATGTCTCTCTATGTCGAACGTTTCGTAATGCACGACGAAAAAGAAAGAGGAGGGCGGAGCATGTGGATGTGTGAACAAAACGCATTGGCGTATGATCTCGAAATTTCAAGTATATCTAATAATCTGTTTTTTAATTCAAATAGATTGAAGATATTTTATATCTTGCTGTTGCAAACTTTTTAAGCATACAAAGTTTCTCTAACTTCTATTGGCGTTGTATTGTACCTATATTATTGTACCTAAAATAAAGTAATAGATGTTTTAAAAATTATTATTTGTATTTGCATATAAAATGTTATTTATAAGATTAAAAATATAAACATTATTATAAAAATGTAATTTATTAGTAGATATAACTAAATTTTTATGATTACTAATATTTAATAATGTTTTAAAAATAAAATTAATAATATTAAAAAAAAACAGCCTGATATCTCAATATTTGCGGAAGTTAGAGCAACCACGGACATCAAATCCACACACACACACACACACACACACACACACATACAGAAATTTTTTTTAATGCGATTTTTCGACGTTTTGGAACATTCTGAACACATTGGCATCAAAAACTCAAAAAACAATCTTTTCTTTGGTTTCTTCTACCCCTATTTCATATATAATTCTCTTAAATTTGGTTGATTAGATCCAACTTTATACGCAATCAAAGGTTCATATACGAAATTTACGAAAACAAAGCTTCTATGAGGAAGCAATATACATATATTTTTTTATGTAATATATAATTTCCCTGAATTAATTCTTTCAGTCCCGACTTAAAGTTACTTAAATGATATTGTAAAATTCGTAGATTTATAAAGATCGAAGAACGCTCGTTTGATCTACGCTTATGTAAGGCTTAACAATCAACACGAGAGAATAACGCTGGTGTATGTAACGGACGGGACACACGCTATATCTAACGAGGCCTGCAACCCTCAGCGATCGAAACACCTGCAGGAAATCACAACCCTCGAATGCAAATATTATCTTAATTGCTATAGAAAACTGCCGCCATTACGTGGAAACGCTTTTTTCTACCACCTACACGCCACGTACGTTCTAATGAGTACAACGGCGCGCGGGTGTGATTGAAGCGGAGACGAGGGAAATCGCCACCCTCGAGAAAGACCGTTCGATGATCAACTTTAGCACACAGAACCAACATGTGAATTAATCAATAATAAATTCTGTGGAAGAGTTTAATTACGCGAATGGCAACGCTTGACTTAATAAACTCATTTCTTAAACTTTACTCTATATACAATTTAATGATCTAAAATTTATCCGAAATTAATAATCAATTTTTAATTTTTCTATACATTGTTTTTATTCATGTAATTGTCATATTCTTTCTCTATCGTGTTAATGTGATAATGTAATACATTAATTTTGATAGAGAGTTAATTCATAATTATCTATTTGGTTAAATTATTACTTTAAGTATAGTATTTTATGCTGTAGTAGAATTGTAATGTACCAACTTTTATCTCCATATTTTTATTTCCATTTTTAATCGTATATTAGAATTCTTTGAAAGTAGTAAAGTTCCTGACTGCGAAACTGAAAACTATTGTCGCAAAGTGGCCTTTAGCTGGGTTTCAAGGCACTTGCTCGCTATCAATGCAAATTGCCCGTAATGGAGGCTTTTAGACGAAATCCGATCTCTTCGGCAATGGATAATTCGCAAGTGTCACCCCACGGTAGGTAACTGTCGCAAATCGCGCCGCGACAAATCGAGAAAGATATTTATAATCCTTGGACACTGGTGGATTGAAACTACATACTTAAAAATAAGCAAACATTTGAATAGAGTGTTTCGATATTTTTAATTAGTAGAAAGAATTTTTAATCAGTTTAATTTTGTTAATTATAAAATGTCAACAAGTTTCCTACAGAAAGAATTTATTCCACGCGTACTAATTTTGGACTTCTTGTATTTGCATTTTTGCAAACTGTTCTAAATATGAAATATCATAAATTTATACTTTTATTAAAATCATCAGTATTAATTATTATATTAGTATCTAATAATTACTATTATAATGATTATATAATATTGTTGTAATAAAAAAAATCTAATATTTTAATTTTGCATTTATTATTTTATTAATAGCTGATTTTTTTACGTGACACGCTAATGCTGTATTTCATAACTTCTTTGTATATTTGAATTCAGATAGAACGTTAACAAATCCATTTCGTCAACCACGACGGCAAATTGTCGATTTAGAAATGCACTTTGAGCAACGTCCGCTTTGGAAGTTCTTCCTACCATCCATCCTTTTTATACAGGACTTAATTAATTTCTCATGCACGCCGCTTCATAGAAACTCGAATGTCTTGCGCGATCCCGTGCATAATGAGTTGATGCAAAAGATATTAACAAATCGACCAGCTATGCACTCCTTAATTGGTCGTTGACTTTCCATCCGTTAACTCGTTACTTACGGAATTGGTAATTACGAGATCTTACGTAATAACAAAGTTATGAAGTGGCACTTCAATCATCTATCTATGACTTGGACTTATTTACATTAATTTGCATCACAAATATGCAATATTAAGAGAAAAAAGACAATTACTATTTTTAGTGACTGCATGTCTTTTTTCCGTTATACCTATCTATCATTAGTTACTTATTTTCTGATTTATTACGGTTTATTTAGTCTCTAATTATATTTCTCTTGTCACGGTTAGTTATCATTATTTATTTATTTATTTATGCTTTTAACTTATTTATGCTTATTATTAATAACCATTAATAGTTAATAGCTATTAATAATAACTTGTTTAATAACAACAACTCTTACAATTCTACATAATTTCATCCATTTTGTAAAAAGATTTTTTTATTTATATATATCTATATGCATTAAAAATGTCATGTTTTTTAAAATTAGAAAACAAATATAAATTATTTATATTTAATTACGCACTTTAATTATAAAATAAGCCGCGCGCGTATCAATTAAACAAAGCATTTAAATCGGCATCCGAAGAGATTTTCTATTTTCAAATTCTCTTGTTCCCATCAGTGGACGCCGCTAAGACTTCTCGATTAACCTTCGACCGGAACGTTACGGTTCCTTCCTCATGCGCCAAATTTCCGCCGTCCTGTTCGTGAGAACGCATTACGATCTTAATGAGCACTTAGCATAACAAACGCAAGATCGGATCGGGTTGCTAAGCGGAGCCGCGCACGCACCGACGATGAGCAAGAATGCGCGCGAGCGCGTCGGACGGCTTTGCCGTGAGGGAAACTAGGCGATCGCCCCAAGCCTCGTAAACTCAACGGTCCCACATGTGCTGCATGTGCAGCGATCTCACGTGTATAAGTAAGCCTCTTACGTGCGGCATAGCTGGTGCACAAAGATTTCCCGCGTGTAAGTACACCGTATGTACGCGAAGCTCTCGCCACGCCTAAGTTTAGGGGTGTTGGGTGTACACGTGTACGAATACAGGCCTCATAAGTATAAGAATCTTGAGAGTGCAAAGCTTTCTGCACGTGGAAAATGATAAGACTCGCACCATCGAGGATCATGAAGGATTCATTGTTACTTCTTATGCCGCAACTATTAAAGCCAATGTACATAATCATGTTTGATTATATAAAATGCAGATCTTGAATGACCATTGAGATATCTGCAACAATGTAAGATATTTTTATTTTATTTTTTATTTTTAACACACGAATATGCTTTCGAGTAGTTTTAACTAGAGCTAGCATTTTTCGGTTGCACGAAAGGCGAGTATTTGGATCTATATATCCAAACGCATTCTTTTTTTATTTTCCCCGATGAAGAATAAAATATATCTTCGACATGTCACAGAGGATCGCGTATGTCTTTATCGCTGAGAAAATAGTCGACAGGAGAATGACGCGACGAAGAAAAACGGGAAGCGATCGCGTTCGCGGAGAAAGACGACCTCGGGCTTTCGCGACGCGACGCGCATGCGAGCGGCTCCCGACTTATGGAAGTTTAGCCGTTAACTTAACCGGCGTTTACCTTAATCTAAGATCAGCCACGGCCCCCGAGCCGTGCACCGCGCGGTATAATGTATGGCCGTATGAATATGCATTGGACACGGTATGAGGTCTACCGCGTGCGTGTGCCGGGCGCGTACGCGCGCGAGCGCGCCCCGTTGACGTGTTTGCCCACGCTCACTTTGCCGGTACACACGACCGCCGACGATACGCTCTCGTAGTATTCGTTGTGTGCACGCGCGATTCAATGGTGTCGCCGCCGCGCCGTTACGCGCGTAAGAAGCTCGATGTACGTCACATTTATTCACTTTAAATTCGGTCTCTGAGATGTAATATAATTCCAGACTTCTTACAGAGTGCATACTAACGACAGGGTTGTATAGATCTTGTAAGAAAAGATGATGGCTGATAGCATACGAAACTCATTAATTGTTTAACTCTTGTTTATTTGAATGAAAACAATTGTTCATTGTTATTCGAGATATCGTTGTCAGACAGTTTACGAATAATATTAAAAAATAGAACTATGCGAGAGATATCAAATCAATATTTATAAAAACAAAAAGTATTTTAGACGCCAAAGATAAAGCTCTTCTACGACTATTGTTGTTCGATATATAGGATTTTATATTTCTTTGTTGCTCATATCTAAAATTTACTTTCATTCTTAGATCTACATAATCTTCATTAATTTAATCGTACCTAGCATTCACTCCATAAACGACGAAGATACAATATGAAAAAGAAAAATAGCGCGCGTCTTGTTCGCTGATTGATCAACGAAAGTAGGTTGCGTTATTTCGCGGCTGCGTGTGGGAGTAATTTGTGTGTCGCGAGTGTGTGTCGTGCGTAGTGGACGATACGGCGCGCGGCGCGGCGTGGAGATGCCGGAGCAAGTGGAAGGTGGATTCTTATCTGGGTGAATTTTACGAGCGTTTTAAAGGATCGTTAATTTCAGAACTTTTATCGTGTATATTCGCCTCGGGCTTCGATCGCACGAATGTCTGCTTCTAACGACAGCTGCTAAAAACGAATTGTAAAGTAAGTTGAGCATCGATGTTGCACTGTCTCGTTGCATTAGCGACTCTAATTCATCGAAGCGAACGTAAGGACTGGTCGGCTAAAGATAGCCGATAAACAAATTTATTCGCGTTCTCTCTGTCTCCGTTTTATGTAACATCTGTTGGGTCTCCGATTACTTAACTGAAAAATATTTCGCGAACATTTTGTATAATGACGAGATATATATGAGTATAACGCGCGTCGTGCTTTTTATATCTTGTATAAAAAATCGACTGTAAACAAATTGTTTGTAATAATTCCTTAATCTCAAATAAAGTTTAATTACATTACTAGGAAAGCTATTTTGCTGGTATTTGGAAAACTAGTTATTTAAAAAAAATTATATAAATTTCTATTTTTAAAACATATATAAATAATAAAATAATTGCAGAAGTATTAATTGGTAATATTATTTTTTATTAAAAAAGCATAATTCCCCATAAAATTTATAAAGCTTGGACAGAGGAAAGGGAGCAGAGAGAGAGAGAGATAAGATGGTGTTCAGATGGCGGAAAATTCTCCCTAAATATGTTGAGCTTAAGTTTATACATTGTTTCAAAGTGACTGAAAAATGTCATTACGGACCAGCCGGAGGGTCTCGGATTTATGAGACTTAATTGGCACGTTGATAGGAGCAGTTTTCACGCTCTTAACTTTTCACTTCGTGTCCCTGACCGGGTCGCAAGACTCAAGTCACATCCTCATGTAAATTTAATGACGTACACGTGGATATTACTTGTCCGTATTAGTGCGATATCCATATTATATCCATATTAATGTCTTCAGGCTGCTTTCCGTGTTAAAAAGTGCCAAAGAGCCTCGAGGAAATTTTCCTCGAGATTTCCGACCCCTACTAAGACCGGAGCACTTTAACGACATTAAAGTTAAAGAGCATTAACTTCTTATTTCCATTAAACGGTACATTATTCCGTGTAAATTATCTTGTCGCGTAATTATTGTCCTCTATTTTAGATATTTTATATGGATATCATAATTAAAAACATTTTATCAGTAAATTTCATAATATAAAAAATGAGATACTGGTGACATTAAATAAATAAAAGAGATTATTTATAACAATATTCGGTGAAATGCGTCTATGCTTCCAAGTTGCACTTAGTTTAAGGAAGATTTTATGCTATGTGTCTTTCAAAAGAATAAACATGAACGTAACAAATCTGAATTGCAAGAGATAATGTGTTTCGACATATACATAATTCAGAATTGCGCGCATCCGACACGCTGATATTTACGTTGATTCTTTTAATCAAGATCGTCATAATATTATCATAAATCGACCTTATTTTATGCTACGCGTTCATAAGCTCACGTCGAGAATACTTAGACGTGATAGATATATCAATTTTTAAACATCCTTTTTTCCAGTAAGTAGCGTTGAGTTTTTCTCAACACATTCGAGCTGCGCATCCGCGCACCTTTCCACGAAGATTTCAGTAAGCCAGTTACGGAGCAATAAGTATGTCCTTTAACGACGTTAACTTTTCATTTCATTGCCCTGCGGGTGCGACACTCGTGGCTAAATTCTCATGTTTAATTAATGAGACGTGTATGTACGAACGCATCACCTCTCGGGCGCAGCCCGTGCAACACGAACACGCTTGTTCGCCGTATCCGCGAAGGGGGCAACGCGTGTAAAGTTGCGTGTGCCGTGTAAAATAAAAGGTGAAAAAATTAGCCGCGCGCATTTTCTTACGAGTCACCAGCTTTCGTGTCGAGTCACGCTTTGACGATCACATTACAGGCTCCGTTAATTTCTTCCACAGAAATGAGCTGTCCCGCAAACCGATTCTACGGACTTTTTATTTACAATGTGAAATTGTTAAGATCGAGCATCAATAAACGATAAAGAGAACGGAAATACTAATAAATTTAAACTATATAAGTATATATATATAATTGTATGTGTAATAGATATGTGATAACATTGAAAAGACAAGCTTGTTATAAATTTGCATAATTATAAATTCACGAATTTTTGTTATATAATAGCTCTCTAATTAAATGATATGTTATAAGTACGGCCTCTAATTAAATGATGTCACGACCCTAATTTCTGTACTTCTATCATTCCTGTCAACTCCACCGTATCTAATTCCGTTTCGATTCTGCTTAATGTCAGAATAATTGTTCCAATATACCACTCGTATACCACCACGAATTGCATTTGTGTGCTATAGGCATTGCTTAGGCATTTACAAACATTTCATATTTTTAGAGAGTATTTCATGAATTTTTAAATATATTCCCAAAGTAGCTTTTCTTCAATATTTAAACAAATCAGAAATCGTCGTAAAGCAGATGGTTGCTATTTTTAGTTCGTTATATAGTTTTTAATTAGAATACTTGAAAAAAAAATGGAAAACAATAATCTTAAACTAGAATGATTATATGTATAAAAGTAATGTCACTTTACTTTCTTCTACAAATTAATTTTTATTATTCCTTCCCACGCGAATAAGACCGCGAACAAAGAGATGGCTCTCTTCCAACAACCGCAGCATATCCGCTTTTAACCTGACATCTCTTTTTTATGGAAAATTTAAAAATCCACTCATCATACATATAAACTCATATTTGAACCTCGATTACAAATGCTCTTAAAGATTCGCGATATCTCTATTACAGGAACAGTCATCTTACTAGATTATAACTTTTACTATTTGATTTCCGATTTAGGCATATGTACCGACATCATTATTCTAATTGGATCTGTTATTGCACAATTTAACGCTCAACATCACTCTGCGATGACATCGGTAATACAGTCCAGGTTAATCAACGTGCTACTTTGATATGCTTAACGAGCCTTTTCTTGAGCATCGACGACAGGGGAACGCAAAAAAAGTTCACGTAGCAAAAAACGCCGCGCTCGCTCATCCAGACTCCCGAGTTCGCTCGTTCGCTCACCCGCTCGTCCTCGTGAATTCGTAAATTCGCGAAGTAAGTTCGCGGAGCTGGGGACCACCCTTCTCCGTTTCGATGGCACTTCACCCCTTCCAGCCAGGTCTCGCTGGACCCTCTCTTTCTCCCTCTCCCGCCGTTCTCTCGACGATCCGCTTCGCTGTTCCATCTCGAGGAGAGCGAGCTGGAAGTGGGAGGCCAGTATCACCGCCCGCTCCACCCTGCTACGTTCCCACCCCCCCTTTTCCCCGTGCAGTACCCTGCCACTGCTCCCATGCCTCCCACCATCGTCGTCTTCCGCGCGAGGAGCTTGGGCGCCCCCTTCCCCCCGTCCGGACTATAATGAAAGATATTAACTACAATTTTATATCGAATTACCGCTGAAACACATTTCAAATTACTTGGGCGTAGCCGTGGCACATAGCGGAGGCGCCGAGGTTGCTTCGGTCGGGATTGGCGGGATGCTTAACGGCGACGAACGGGATTGGCATGGACGTAGCGGTGGTAGGGAGAACAGGAGGCGTGTCAGAATCCCGATATGGCCGCCCAGGAACGAGCGGAGGTGCCTGCCGTCCTCAGTACAGGCAGATCAGTCGTGGCAACTCGATGCACACGCACGTTTCGCGTGCACGACTACGTTCTTAGTCCTGGGCAGGTCGATCGGAGCGATTCTTCGTCCGGCGAGGATAAGGACTCCGCATCAGATCGACTTCTATCCCGGAATCGTACGCTCGCGATCGTCTGATCCGCGAATCGAAAGGCGCTGCCAATCGAGGAATTTTCACCGTGACGGATATTCAATCTGCAGACATTTGTCAAAATTTGGTTCGGTCCTGTCAAAGTGATCTTGATGGTATAACAACGCGGCGAAACGTGAACGACGTGTCAGGTGACAGTGCGATCCGAAGAAGAACAGTGTTAATAGACTGTAACGGTATATTACCGATTTCAAGTCGATAATCGTTGACGAAAGTCTTGCCGTGAGAGTGATCAATCCTGGCACGCGTGACAGGCGACCGCGATAAGCCCGGCTAAACATAGACTCTCGAAACGGACGTGATCGAGATAGGACCAATATCGTGTGGCGGTTGCTGGACTAATCGGACTTTGATAGAAGTGATCGCTCGTGGTCATTCATCAGACACAATTGTGATCTGGGAGGCTAGTGTGAAGGGTGTGCTAATATCTCGAAATTTGTCTTTAGATATCGCGTCTATTTCATGGTTAAACGATTTGTTGGCGATAGGAGGTCTCGAACTTGTTTCTACCTTCGTAGGCGAGGTACACGCCGAGCACGTAATCGCGCAAAAGTGAGAGGAGAACGTGCCACGAGAGTCTTATATAAAAATAATTAATAATTGAACGAGCAAGGAAAAGGAGAAAAAGAAAAGCGGAAATGGCCGACGGCTCCGCTCTTATGCGCGGCAATTATGTTAAGTGGCCAATTAGCAATTAACCAGGGAGCCGAGCCGAGCGGCCCCTTAATTGCGCCTGGGAAGAAGGTGGTGGAGCGGAGGTGGAGCGACCGAGTTGAGCGGGAGGAAGTGCAAGGTGCACACGCATCGCGACGCAAATATCTGTCTCACGCGCTATTTACTCCAGATTTTGCTGAAAGATTTTCGCCTCGGTCGATTTTCCAAATCGCTCTCGGGCTTTTGGCGCTTTGAAGATCACGACGCGATAGCGCGAGGCACAAATCTCTAAATATATCTAAGGTCGAGCTTCATCGAGGTATTCATGTTCTCAACTCGAATGTTCGTCGCGAAAGTGATTCCTTGACCCTCTCGTCGGAAAATCAATCCTTCGATCACAGATTTAACATTGAGCGTCAAATGATGCCGGATAACGCGCCAACCGTACGCGCAAGAGGGGAAAAGGAGTGATCCAGAAATTGGGTCTATCGAGGATACAGTGAAGTGAAGTTGAAATAAAGTGAGAGGGCACGATCTCTTCCTGGGTTAGGCTACGTCGTCATTGTCGGCAAGATTCTGTCTCCCAGGTACCGGGCGAGTCCTGGGGTGGCGACAGAGGCACCTGCAGGTGCCCGTAGCCCGAAGGAACCACCTGCGTCTACCGTGATGACGGTCCATCATCAACAGAACCACCACGTGGCCGCTCTCAGTGGCGTCGCCGTGGCCAATAACGGTCTGAATCTGAGCAGGATGTCGGGCCTGGAGGCGCATCGGTTGGAGAACATCGTCGATCGGAACGGCGTAGCAGTGGAACGTCTCTCCAACGGACTGGACTCGCGGAACAACAATTTGAACAATAACAACGGCCTGGAAAGAGGCGATGCCTCGACGACGATGCCGCAGAGGTCGAGGTTCATGATCACCGATATCCTGGGCGGTGCGTCCAGCAAGATGCACCAATCCGGGCTGCCTAGCCAGGAGCCACCCGGAAGTCCACCCTCGACGCCGCGAGACCTCAGTGTCAGGCATCAGTCTAGAACGTCCTTGAGCAACAGTAATCTAGACGAGGACAGCGACGCCAGCCACCACGACGGCGCTTCCGTTACGTCCAATGGTAAATGATACTTTATTACACGCTTTCGAAACTGTGCTCGTCGCTTGGTGTAACGACGTGATGAAGCCGGGCCGATATCGAGATATATGACTTTTAGGAATATTTTCAGTCTTTCTAAAGCGAAAGGAAGAGATATGTTCACTTGACATAGTCATTGAAATGAGTTAGTTAGATTTTTGAAAGATATACTGTAGAAAAAATAGGATGATAAAGTTGAATATAGACCGGTCATATAGAAATTTGTCCATCAATCTCCAAATCTCCATCAATTCAAGCGACAAAATTTGAAATATTTAATACGCGCAGTAATTGCTTTAAAATTCTATTAGGCAATAATTATTTAGCTTTATTGCCAGTTTATCAAGTCTCTTTTATTTCTCACGAAAACGTGATATCTGATTTCGCTCCATTTTCCTATATTACATGTCTATAGAAGTATATAGATAATTTATTTCTGCATAACTAAGTGGTTCTTAAAACATATAATGGAGAGAGGAATAAAGAAATAAAAACATCATGTTGTTTTCCCATTTATCGATAGCCAAAACTTCCACTTGACTGAAAGGTAGTCGGCCGATAGCCCGCAGTTACGTTCATTACGAAACGTGCGAGTATTGTGATTTCGTTTATTCACCTGATCGTTTACCGTGGACTTTCACGGAGATGTCAAGGACACACACGGGACACGGTCCTTCTCGACCGGATGTTCCAATCGGTGAGATCACGTCGGCCGTCGCTGGTTGCGCGCATAGAGAACGCCTCTTTCGAGAATCAGATATATCTCTGCTAAGATAAACGTTTCTCTCTCTCTCTCTCTCTCTCTCTCTCTCTGTCTCTCTCTCTGCGGGTTGCTGTACCCATCCGACCGACAACGTTTAGGAATTCTAATGGTTCTAAATTGGAGCTCGGCATTTGAAAGCTTTAATTATGTTACCCTCATTTGTTTCATTCATCTTCTCTACCTGTGCCCCACTGTCCTCCGGAGTTCAATCCCTCGGGCTGAACAAGTGCTAAGTTGTCGTAACTTCTTTGATCGGGGCGACGCCGAATTTCGTAAGAAATTCGAGCCACCAGTATTACGCAAGAGCTCACGTTCGCGCGCGCACAACGGGGATGCAAGTGGAACGTTAGAGAATCGTTTTTTAATTACAGTGAAACTTTCACGCTAATTATCACAAGACCCGCGGGCTACGCGTGCAAATTATTAACTCCGTGACGCGCGTAAAGCTGCGAATATAAATGTAAATATAATACTTGTTTGAAAAGTGTTACTCGCTACTCGATTTCTATTCTAATAAACGTGTGTGTGCGTCGCTACGAAACCGCAAGGCAGAAATCGCGGGTCGCGGCGGCGGCGGCGGCATTTTCTCTCGGAACTCGTCGGAGGTGCTATTAAGGTGACCTGTGCCGAGCGTATCGGCACAATTTCCGTTAATTCGCAGCTTCTTCTCCCGACGAATCGTCCTCCTTTTCTCCCCTGAGGCTGCTTGTTTTTAAACGCGACGTTCGAACGACGCCGCTCGCTACAACGACTAAGCCGGCTGTTTGTTCCGTAATCGGCTTATTTCCTCAAAGAAGCGCATTAGCGACAATTACGCGGACGACGGCGATGTGATTAGAAGCGGCGACGGGCAACGGTGGGTAACACTAATACTGCTTCCGCGCGGCACTAAATCCGGCGCTCCTTCCTTGTGAAAACATCAGCGGGCTATTAAGGCGCCAATTTTTCCACGACATTGACTCGCCGCGACGGCTCGCACCTTGCACCGCGTCGCTATTTATAACTCCCCTTAAGTGTTTCACGGACAAGACCAATGACCAGCCCCGGCGCGGCGTTTGGAAATCTCAAGAGTCACGTCATGGTAATCGATAATCGTCGTCCTTGCCTCGCTACGGTGACACGAGGGAATAGGGAAAAGTGCCCGCGATAAGGGATATAAGTATACTGCTAACGGATCGTGCCGGGCTCGAATCGTGCGACATGTACGTGCGATCGTACTGCGCTATTGCTCTTATGTTTTTATTGTACCTTGGACTGAATATACGATAACTTACTGCGAAGAACGTTAGTTGGAAGAAAATGTCATCTACCGAGATTATTTAAGTTTATTTTCAAAAGGCAAAACGAAAAGAGTTCGTACAAATTCTATATATAATAGGACTAAAATAGCATTCTCTACGTCAAGCGATAAATAAAATATTTTATAATCGATATTTTGTGACGCGTGTTCATACAATGAGACATGAATATTGTCAAGTGGCAACGAAAGTTTTTGAGTAATTTTCATTACTTATTTCTTTTGCCTACATGCTTTTTGCAATTCTACATTAATGATTTGTATATATTTAAAATATAATTCTTCAAATAATAATAAAATAGCATTATCTAACTAGCCATTGGCCAGTTATTGATTTACCAGTATATCATTAGCACATTGTATTCAGCTTTAACTAGATTTACAGACATGAAGAACGTATCAACAAATAATGCTTGCTCTGCAACGAATATCGATGAATGAAAGTCATAACGTATCGTATAAAGCATAATCCATTAGAAAGTAATTTAGTTACGTGGTCAATTTTTACTATGTCTACGGATTACACAAGTATCTACAAGCCCGCTACATTTATAAATAGATAAACATTTCTGTAAAGCTGTTTGTTGCAGTTATAAGCCATAACTTTTCATAACAAACGAAGCCATATAGTCCATCCGAGTCATATCGAGCCGTCACAAAGACCTTGTAAAAGGTGTCTGTGCGAATAATACGACGTGAAGCATTAGGAGCCGTGTATTAAAACGCGGGGTGCTTTTTCTTTTTTGAGCTAATGACGCGCGTTCGTTATTGGCGTTATCAGACGGTGCGGCGGTCGGTCTCGCGCCGCGACCATAATCGCCAATGCGTAAGTGGTATCCACCTTCCGTGGTACGTCAATGGGCCGCGGTCGCAGAATTATTAATGAAGGACAATTAGGAGGAGTAACGCCGATGTAATTGCCGCGCTACACGCTTTCACGTAGATTGGCCCAAGCGATTTTTTACGGGGCAGCTATTCCTCCCTCCCGCCCCTTTCTCTCCACCGTTAAAGCTGCGTCCGTCCAGTCCAATTTCCCGTCACGATTATTACATTCCGCCATCGCGCAACGGCGGGACCGAGCGACGCCGGGGCTCGTCACGGTACAAATACGATCGATCTTTCACGCGGCGTTGATTAGAAAATTATTAACGTCGGACTAACAGCTAGACGTAATTGCCGGCGGATTTACGCATCGATCATACGTCGCGCCGCTGATCGTTAGCTGTTTACCTCTCGATAGAGAATCGCGAGCCCCTAATTATTGTCCTGGGTTATGTCCTTACGCGACAATTGCACGCGTTTCGTGCGTCAGGTTGATGAACGGGGAATTATCAGCGAAGAGCAATTTAAGATACTGTTCGAATCGCGAAACAAAACATATGCGAGAAAGTATATGCTAAATTTCATTTGACGATCTGTTTTTATATCGTTATGTCGCGGAATATCACGGCAAAATTGTCTTTTCGCTATCTTCGGAAGCAATGTTTTGCTGATTGTTCTTTCAACGGCCACGTTCAGCAGAACGTTTATTTTGCAACTGTTGAAAGTTTTCTGAGCTCAGATTGGATTATTGCTCTAGATCTAAAAGAATAATCCAATCTGAGCTCAGAAAACTTTCAACAGTTGCAAAATAAACGTTCTGCTGAACGTGGCTATTCATTTGCGATTTATCGCAACACAAAGCGTTTACTTGTATACCATTTCGAGGCAAAAAAGGAGTTGACAAAAAAGCTAACAACAATTGTGTGCAATAATGTATAATGAACAATTTAAAAAGTATAGAAGATTCGATTATAAAAAAGAGTAGAAATCCGAGACGCTGAGAAATTTCGAATTTTATATAAAACCTATAATTTATGAATATAATAATGATTACGTCACTGTAACGTGCGTCAAATTCACACGAGTATAAACCATGCATGCGTTCGGAGCGTAACAAGTACCTCTCGTTTCTATCTTTTTCTATACATTTCTTTTAATACGGTTTTTAATATCACATCAATGCACTCCATTCTAGCTGGTTGAGAAAGGCGTGAAAAAAACCGATCTTTCTCAGCGCGGAATATCATTTCTTGGACGCGTGTGCGCGTCGCTTGTAAGCCGCTTACGAAGCCAACATTCGTCCCCAGGTTCACATTGTTGTCATCTCCGTGTCGGCCCGGAAGGTCCTGCCAGGGACCCAGGCCGTTTCACGCCCTTACGGGCGAGCTCGCTGACTTTTCGACGTGCGACTAATCCGAGAACCGGAAATGATTGGCAACCGTTTAGAAACTGGCACGGATTAGTTAGCTCTATGCGAGGGACTTTCGCGAGACGAAAGCAATTTCGTATCCGAAGGCGCCTTTTTGCGAGCGCCCCGACAAGCCGGCTGTCGGACTTTTGACGACACAATCTACGCGCGGGATTAATCCACGATCTGAATATCGAGCCGAGAAGTGAAGAAGAGATTCAACGGTACGAAGCGGCAGTGTCGAGAACTGGAATGCTGGTAGTCGCTACAAATGCCAGGGACAGTGAAGACTTTGAGTGACGCATGAGAAAACGATTATCTGAGTATCGAATAGAGATGAAGTGATAACGTAAATTAAATAAAAATTAAATAATTAAGAGGCATGTTGAAATAAGTATTTTGTAACATTTTGTAACAATACGTGGAAAAATATTCGTGGACGGGAATTCATTAAAGTGCGATTTCGAAAAGTGAGTTAAATGTGTGGTATTATATTAGAGTTTTGGTGGTATTATATATAAACCACAAAAACTCTAATCATCTCATCAGAATATACTGAAGATAAACCAATGTTTTACGTTACGTTTTAGCATATGGTTTGGAAATCGCCACGATTTGGTGTTGCGCAGAATGTCATGATAGATCTAATCGTAGCGAGTGATCGCGCAGAGGGAAGGTATTGTGTTTACAAAGTGGGTGATCTTAGATTATGCGTGGGTGATTAATTATTCCGTCGGAGGCAAACGTTTACGTAGGTAACAATGTGCAGAAGCTGATTGTCCGATCGAGAGTTTCGCAGTACCTCGAATCAAATTTCTTAAAACGGCTCCGAAATCGTTTAGATCTTATAATTCAATCAGACGTTTTAATTAATTACTCTCTATAATTTGACGATTATCCTTTCGAGACGGCGTGGTTGGTATATCGATTTCGAGAAAGCAAGGTCAAGTTTGTCAACGCGGATGCCGAGCGCTTAAGAGGATTTGAGAATCTTGTTAAGCGAACGCTGTGGAAACCAACCGCGCGAATCCCAACAACGACGGTAAACACCTGTCGGCGGCATACGCGAGGAAGTCTTTAGCGAAGTCCGGCCGTATAATGCGCGCGTAAGCGACTCGAGACGCGCGCTTGCTCAAAATAACGGGGTAATTATTGCTAATGTATACCGCGGTAGTTCAGAAACTTTCGAATTATATTCCTGACGATGTAATTGCGAGCATCCTCCAACTAAAGGATAAAAATGCGACTTTTGGGGTCGACGTAAAAAGTTTTTGAAATTGGAAGCGATATGTGTATGTATAAAGCAGTTTCGTATACATCTGTATACATTTGTACATGTTTATAAATTATATAATTTAGAGAACATTCTAATATATATTTTACATAATTATATATACCTTATTTTAAACCTTTTAACCAGAGTTACCGGAAATTAAAAAGATTATTCAAATTTTAAAGATAAACATGAATATTTATAGTATAATTTTAAGCGAGCTGGCGCGAATCAATTTTTACGAAATGGAAAATTTGCCCTCGCATTTTCGCAATTATTCTGCGAACGGTAGGTTGATGCAATCGTCGCATTTCTGTTCACCGCCTGCGCGGAATGCGCTTCATGAAATTCGAGAAACACGAGCACCCCGCGGAAACCTTAGGCTCATATAATATGATCTGACAGTAACACTCGATTGCATTTTTCCCTATAATGTTTCCATGCGGCAATAGATCGCCGTGCAAACCGTCACACGACACCTCGCAGTCCTTATTCTGCTATGATATCCTTAAATAAATTATTATGAAACGATAAAGCTATCTAAGAGCTGCTTATGATTGCGCAAACTGCCGCAAATTTTAATGCAATATTATGAGAATTATTTCATTAATGCATACGATATAACGATACTAATTACGTTTAGTATCGCTGTTATATGCAAATATTATGTAATATTTATTCTTATTTATCGTTAAAAATTTCTCGTTTGCATATTTAGTCTTTCGTGTGCGACTACTTTAGTAATATTTTGCTTGTTTTTTTTTATACATTTATCATCTGTATGTAGTTTAAGATTAGAACGTTAAAAGTACAATATAAAAATAAATGGTTTTGAAGGATACTATGAAAAGTCGACGTATGGGATACTAATTTGGTACTCAACCCCGTAGTTTGTTTTTGAAATTCTCGCCGACAGTTTTTGTCCCCCGTGGGATCGCTGCAAATAGAGTGGGCAGGCAATAAAACGTTGCCCCATAACATTATTCCCAGTGTTTTCTCCCCTAAAGGTGGCGACGCGGTAACACAATACAGAAGAGGGGTCAGATTCTGCCCCGTCGAGGGCCACCGCCTTTGTATACGATACGAGGGGTTGTAGGTGGCGACGGTAAGAGAGCACCCCCTACGACACGGGGCCAAACGAAGAGGTGTGACTCGAATTTGTAAGCAAAATTCCACAACAGCTTCCCTAGGTGCTTCCGTGGAAAAAATTACTCTCATAGTTTCTTGTTTCTTGTATAATTTCGCTTACAAAATTAGTTCTACATTGTTAATTCGTATGTAAAATTAAGATATATATATTCGACATAGATGCTCTCGATATATCATTTACTAAGATAATGATTTTATGCTATTACAAAATTATTAAAAAATTAGCGCTTTTTATTATTAATTAAATGTTACTGTTATTTTAAAATTGATAAAGCGCTTTTTATATATATTCATATAAGCTGACATCTGATTAACTGCTTCGAGATAAAACACACATAAACTATTCCCGTCTATATTTCCTAAATGATACTCTAACTTTAGAGAATGTCAGTAAATATTCGATAAAAAAGCGTCGTTAGACACTCGCTTCTTGACAAAAAGAAAGTCCGTCGGCCATGTTTATTCGTATCCGCAGCATTGATCAGCCACAACTATTATCCCTTTTTTATTGAATGATTATATAAACTGCATCTATATTTTTTGTACTTATAAAAGAGTGAACTTTATAAGCAAAAATATAGGTTTGTAGCCTTTCTCGGTCTCCTTGTCTCTCTCTTTCTCTCTCTTTGTCCCTCTTTGTCGCTCTTTTGGATTACTTACGCGATGCACTCAGCGCGAAATAAAGCAATAAGCAAATAAAATCGCGGGCGCGCAGCACAATGGAAACTCCGGCTTTTCCCTCCTCTCTTTCCCACTCTTCGCCTTAGCAACCCTTCCACCCCACCTTCATCCGCCAAGATCATAAAGTGCGAGGCAACGCTTTGCGAAAGTTTTATTATTCCCATTTTTACGATCCGTCCGGCTGACTCCCTCGGCTGCAGCTACTTGCGCTGCACTCTACATCCTGCGCATTCGTCACAGTGTCTGCAAGTTTTCGCATGCAGTCCTTGGCCCAGTAACGATGTCAAAGTGCTCGATTGCTCGGGAAGTTGCTTGTCGCTATATTTAATGGCTATAATATAATTTCTTTATGAGAGAAATCTACATTTTTCTCCCTTTCCTTCTCTCTCTTTATCTTTCTTTCTCTTTTTGTCTTTTTACACTTGTGCAAAATAACCATTATTAACGATTACTCGAAAATTTTCGATACAGTCAGTGGAGTCGGTAGACCTAGCTCGTTAAAAATTTCAGCGAAAAATGCACGTTAAGAAAAATAATCATAAAATTTTGTAAAAAGAAAATAAATATAAATGAAATAAATATAAATATACGCGTACGTATAATGTAAATGTAGAAATATTTGATGGTATATGCCTCATTTTTTTTAATTTCTCAATTTGTGTACATTAAATAAGTATTGCATATTTAAAGATTATTGTATACTTAAAAATACGATATATAAAACGATGAACAAAATCTACAAACGCAAGAGTTTTTTTCCAATGATTTGTATGACGTTTAAGAGATCCCATTTTGCTTTAATGAATTTGTTAAAACTCGTGCGTTTGAAAATTGCAATCACAATTGGTGCATAAACCATGATGATGGCGACGTGAACGATTTGACCGCGACGACGTGGACGACGACGGCAACATGCTGGCACTAATTGCAGCGGCGCATAATTGCTCGATAAACATCCTGTTAATCTCACTTTTATGCGCCATACATTGTATCGCGGCGATGCTTGTGGCACGCAAGTCCCCCTCGTTTCCTCCATTCTTCCCTGTCCTTCTCCCTTGCTCTTTCTCTTTCACGTAATGCGACTTGAGAACACGTCATGATTTTCACTGGCGCGGCACATCCGTTACAGGCGCCATGTTTGCGAGAACCTCTTTAAAATACATTTCGCCGCTTGACAGTGGAAATGACGCTTACCGTCGTGACTTATGGAACACGAATACCTCGCGAGCGTTAGTGTTAATTAACGCGGAGCTATTGTCGCATGTCACACGTAACGTCGGTAGTAACGCGTTGGGAAAATGCGCGTTTAAAATGTTATTTTCCGCTCGATTCTCGGGGATCGAAATCGTTACACTTAATCACAGTAAATTCGCTTTGCGATGCTACGGATCTGGAAAAATATACTACCGCATCAGTCATCATGTTTCTATAATTGTCATAAAAGACTATAAAGATCATCTTTATATATGATTTATACTATTAAAATTTAAATTCTTCAAAATTTTGCCAGTTTTAAAACCTTTTTTGGAAGTTTCTGCTTAAAATTGCGTGCAGCGTTGTGATAAAAAGAAATAATTTTAACTGCACGATTAAATAAAACTTAAACCTGATCGCTTCGCCTATCCACTTTATCCATATAGCTTTATTTACGATCACGTTACTCGAAAAATCCCTTTGGGAGCCCACTCGTTTGTTTCGTGAACTCAACATACAGAGTAAAAAGTCGCCGTAACACGTTTTATAACCATAGACAAGTCTACATAAAACCCGGTGACTACGTGTCGTGTCGGTAAAAGATGTGGAAAGATAAAGGAAAACTGTCCTAGTCCCCAAAAGGAAAGAAGATGCTCGAGTTACTTTAGCGGCTAGACGAAGTTGCCGGTAACATCTTGAGAGTATTTTGAGAACTTGGCTGAAATATTCTGCACAAGAGAGAGAAAAGTCTACGGGGCGAATTCAGACCACTGCCTTACGCAGAACAGATCCATTTTAAAACGCTAAAGTTTCGTTTGATCGTCACACACGCGCGATTTGATGCGTATGTTTTGTTTGATGAATGATGCGTCCCGTCACGAGCAACAAGCCGTACTTTGTATTCGCGAAGAAAGTTCATATTGATGAGTTTATTTCGATGTGTAATGTGTCGCCGTATAATTATATTGATGGGACTGGGTAATATTGCAACTATCGAGCAGATAATTGGATGGCTTTATGGTGTAATGAATAATGTGCGGAATTTGTAATGTCACATTATTGTTATAACTGAGGGAAAAAATATCGATCATCCCTCACATTGAATCATTAGGTTCAGAAGAGCAACGCTGTAAAGAGCGAATAACCTGGAAGAAGTTTTTTTACGTTTTAACAATTTCCTACTTTTGCTGCCAACGAAAAGCATAATAGCTATTGTGTAATGTTTCGAAGAACATGTATTAATAGCATCACTTATGACACGCGCTATTCGAAGACAATTGAAGTATACGATTTAACTATTATCATCTTCGCCCATCGATTTATTTTGCACCTACGTATTGCGCGTTTTAATTTTATCTCGCAGGAAGCATATGATCGCGAATCGTGACTTCAATCCGGGGATGGAGACCACTTTGAGTAAAGCCGATCGCAGGCGTCGCCATTTCGCATCAAAGTGAAAACGCTGGGGTAAAGAGTGGCGCATGAACACGCTCGTAAGGACGAGGCGGACACAGATAAGCCCTGAGCCCTGGGCTACGTGCCTCGCAGACGAACGGCGGGCGGACGCCCGCGGCTGGGAAAAAAGAGGGATGGATGTTTCGCGATGGTTCTCGAGTTACTGCGCAAAGGAAGGGCAGGGGGTTTGGGAGTGGGAAAAGTTCCGCCTAACGTCTTGGAAGTGTCTCAAAAGGAGAACTCCGACGTCGGTCGGGACCTGGGCTCTAAGTGTATCACATAGTAAATTTAGTTTTCCAACCTCCGTTTCCACCGTTCCACTCTTATATTTTCCCGTCCCCCCTCCCTCCCTAAGCTCCTTTTCGCGTCCACCCCTTTCCTCCGTTTCGTGGACAAGTCTCGGGAGCTCGAATCGAGCTGTGGTGCTGATGCAGCCAGGACGGAGCTCCTTGTTCCAAGCCTTTTCTGGGGAGGGAATCGGGGGGGGGGAGGGTGAGCGCGCGCGTACGCCATGGTAGCCAACATGGCGCGGTAGAGTCTGGACCCGTTCGAGCGAATCTGGCCGATCAAACGGGGGCTAAGAGCCGCGCTTTCGTCCGGGTTAACTCAATCCACGAGCTTTCTATCTTCCCGATCTCCTCCTCCCTCCGCCGCTTCCCTTCCGGAGCTATGTTATTCCTGGCTACATCCCCCATTGGTTCCACCTCCTGTCCCCATGCTTCTCCCGCGCCATCCACGACCGTTCCAATCGATGAGCTCGCGACAACGGGCCTTTAGATACTTTTAGAAGCTTGTGCGGGCTTTTATTCCCCCAGGAGGTTAAGTCTCGATGGTTTTCTGATCGGGACTTCTCGGGAGGTTGCTCGATTTACTCGTGACAAGACACGTCCCCCCGCTGCGGGGTAATTCGAAGAGGGTTGGATAATTTATCTGACGAGGCGTAAAGAGAGAGTTCTTCTATATTTAAAAAAAACTGCTCCAAAAATTTACACAATGTGAAAATTATTGTGAAAAAACCGATCCTAAACAATATTTGTAGAAACCGCGTCTATTTTCTGTCCTTTTTCTCTTTTGAGACAATATAATGAGAAAGGCCGGGTATAATACTTGGTCATTCTCCAAAATTTTTTCAACTTTAATTGAAGCAACCAATATAATATTTATTACTCCTATAATAGTTTGAAAATCTTTGAGAGTGACCAAATTTCTTATCCTGTGTTTTCCACTATATTATTGACATCATTCACTTCCCTCTGATAACTGCCCTCAATACCCCGTTCTGTTAAAATGGAAAATTACCTGTTCCTCATCGGGCTGTTCTTTTACGACAGAGACAAGAACGATGGCGTAATGAGTTTCGAGAGGGATGAAATAAGCACGGGCGCGCGACTGTGCGCCGCGTGTGAGTGTGACTCGTATCGGGTGTAATCGGTTTCCTCGGGGAATCCCACCCTCTCTTTTCTCTATCTCTCTCCGGATACGACGACGTATCGGGGGGATAATTTGCGGCGTCTCGACGCGGCTGCGTGGTCCAATCCGCGATACCAGCCAATCGGCTCTCGGCTGCGCGGAGAGTCGAACTGAGAACAAAAGGATCCCATTCTCTTTCTCTCTCTCTCTCTCTCTCTCTCTCTCTCTCTCCCTCTCTCTCTCTCTCTCTCTCTCTCCTCTCTCTCCTCTCTCCTCTCTCTCTCTCTCTCTCTCTCTCTCTCTCTCTCTCTCTCTCTCTCTCTCTCTCTCTCCTCTCCTCTCTCTCTCTCTCTCTCTCTCTCTCTCTCTCTCTCTCTATCTCCCTCTCCCTTTCTGTTTCGCCGATGAGAGAGGCGGCTGCAATCGCCATGCAGGCAACGACAAAAACAACTACCGCGTATAATCCACGCGCGCGGCATTGATTCCACCCTTCGCGAAAACAAAAGCTTGGCACTCCGGCACTTCGCAATTCCTGATAGACCGGCGATTCTTTACGGCGATCTTTTTGGCAAAATAGTTGTATTGGTGATATACGAATATCGTGAAACTTATAAATAGCATTTCAAAAAATATAAATCTTGGAAGGTAAAAATTTAGTTAAAATAAAGTTTGCTCGAAACTAAACGACAAGTGAAATCTCGTTATATAATTCCCAAAAATAATAAATAATTGTAATTAAGTTACACATTGTTATTTATTAAACGTTTAAGTAGCTCTTATTAGTGCATACTCAATTCCCAGAATCGTTGCTTTCTCCTCCTTTTGGAGATATAACTTTATACTTTATAGCTAAGTCGTACGACGAGACGGAAGGAAAGCAAGGAGACGTTCAATATCAACAGTTTTGCAATTTCAGGTGGCAAAGAGGATGATCCTAAAAGCTCGTCCTCGAGTTCCTTGAGCTCCGCGCAGAGTAAGAAGCAGCGTAAGGCGCGTACAGCTTTTACGGATCACCAACTTCAGACTCTGGAGAAGAGCTTCGAACGGCAAAAGTACCTCAGTGTGCAGGACAGGATGGAGCTGGCGGCGAAACTGCAGCTGACAGACACGCAAGTGAAAACGTGGTACCAAAACAGAAGGTAAGCGAAACGAGAGACCCGTTACTAATTTCTAAATGAGACACAACGCGACATATGCGGACGATAATTAATTTTGTGATCGCCCTCAGGCAACAATCGCGACACGGTAGTTTTTTACGTTTAAAAATTTATTCAGGACTGGCCCCTAAACCGTGAATAAAATGTATTGATAACATTTTAGCATTGTAATATTACATATAATATTACATATAATACTGGTAGGAGTAAGTTTTGGAAATTATTATTATTTATTATGTTTAATTATAATTATTTGTTATAAAAAACGACAGCCTCTTTTTCTCTTAAGTAGTATAAAAAACTTAAAATAATTTTCATGAACGTTATATACCGTTTAACTTTTTCGATCGAGTTTCTTATTAAAAGAGATACTGAGAAAATTTTTATTGAAAGATAATTACTAGAAGTATCTGCCTTTCAGCGCGCGATTGACTACATGATGAGGCTGCGCGTAAAAAACCGTTGAATAGCCGTTAAAAGTTTGACTCTAAAGAGACAAAGGTGGAACCATGACGCTCGATCGATCTCTCGATGCTCGCGTTATACATTGTTGAATATCGGATGGAAAGCTCCTCATCACGATCCCCCGTCTCGGAAGTATGGCGGCGCGGTTCTTTGTGCCGGCGCGTGTCGAATCCGTAAATGGAAATCGCGGCGGCCAACAAAGGCGTTGTTTACGTGGTTAAACGCGAGGATCGTTGGTCAAAACCCGAGCAAGTATCTCAAGAGTCATGCGCCTCCGTTACCGGTTTTGCGGTCCATCTTATAAGAATATCGTCCTCGTCGACACTTTAATAAGCTAAAGATAATTTTCGTTGTTACGACACATAGATTTCTTTTTCGAGAATTATAAAAAAAATTGTACAAATAAATCAATATTATAATTTCTGAAGGAACTCTAAAATGTATATTGAAACAAGCGTGCAACTTATTTGGACGCTATCAAAACGGAAAATATTCTTTCTAAACTTAAAGGAGTATTCTGGTTTGGAAGGTATTTTTCAGGAATTTTTTGTAGGGAAACGAAAAACGAAAAACGAACTTTGCATGTTTTTTTAACCTTATTTTAAGAATATATTTTTATTTTGTAAGTAACAAAAATGCTTTTCTTTTCTATGTTATACCCTGATCACTGGGAGATGTAAATGATGGACGATGCAAATGATTCTAGCTGTTCTAGGTATCTGAAATGCAAAAACTAAAAATTTTTTTATTCAGAAGTGTGGTTATTGTCTAAACTAGAATAAATTATACATTTATTAGTTTTTTTTTTTAATAATATACTAACAAAATTTTGAGAAAAACTATAATATTTTTAATTAAAAAACCACCATTTTGTCCAGAATAGAAATATTGGTTTAGTTTTCGTTCAGACAATAGAGCCACATTTTTCCTGAATAAGAAAATTTTTGGTTTTTGCATTTCAGATACCTAGAACAACTAAATCATTTACTATCCATCATTTACAAATTTATATCTCCTAGTGACCAGGGTATAACATGGAAAACAAGAGCATTTTTGTTACTTAAAAAATGCAAATATATTCTTAAAATAAGGCTAAAAGAACATGCAAAGTTTACCGTTATTTGACTTTTTCGTTTCTCTACAAAAAGTTCCTGAAAAATACCTTTTTTTCACGACCATTCAAACTAGAATAGCCATTCAAACTACCCCATTAATACAAGACATTAGCAAATATATCTATACTAAAGAGAAAAGGTCTGTTTTGATAATATTGGGACTGTTGTTTTACATTTGGTCCGTTATAAGATTAACCTCAGGTCCATCATGTCGGTTCCTTTACGAAAGTAAAATCAGGCAGCTGGAATCGGTTTCAAAATCCTCTGCGGCATCCTTTGTAAATGCGATTTCGCAAAGTCATCCAGTGGCGCCTATAGTTTCGTAGTTTTTCATGGGCCATCTACCTCTTTCCAATCTAATCAGCAGGCTTGTTGGTCGGCTCGCAAACCCCGCGTCAAAAGTTTACCGAACGAAATTAAAATCGCATGCCATGGATGGTCCCGCGGAATCATTTCGACACGCTTCGTCCCGAATAAACGAGTGTAACATCGGCGAGGAAAGTTCTATACCATTCTCCTTTCTTGAAAAACTACAGGCGACAAATAATATCAGAACTAATCCTGGTATATACTATTTAAATTTTTCATAACGTAGTTGCATAAAATATTTTTCTATTTTACTCGTGATAATAATTTAAGAATGAAACGACGTAAAAAAATTCTTTTCTATTTTTTCCATTAGCAAACGTAATGTTTAAAAATAGTTTTTTGTTTTTTCCTTATGTTTTTACATTCTTATGGTACGCCTATTCGAAACTAAAATTCTAATAAAATCTCGATTCTATTCTTACGCCCGATATGCAAAATCTACCACGCCGGTTATATTGATCTCATTACGCTACTTAATTATCACTACTCTCTTGTTCCTCCCGTCGCGCTGAACGTACGGTGATTAGCAGGGAACACCCACAAGTCATGACTTCGCGACTTCTGCCGGCGGCCGTTTAGTTTAGACAAGCGGCCGATCGCGCACAAAGAAGGCGAATCGTTAATGAGGATCCTCGTAGATCGTGATGTACGATGTACGAAAAGGTAAAGGCCGGGCGAGGCGAGCGTCCAGACTCTAGACTGTGTCATTAGACTGTCAATTACCGGTGGAGCGAATGGCGTAATGACAGGCAGCGAGCGCTGCCAAGCGTTGCGCCGCGCCGCTCCGCTCCGATCGTGAAAGACTGCCTGCATTTCGGCGGCCGTTCAATTTTTTCGTGCGTAATTGCGTGCCGCCGAGTCCACGATTTTCAAAAGACGCTGCTGCTCGTTTCCCATATCACGTCGGCGCGGCGCGCTCCACGCGGCACATCGCAATTGTACACGGCGTAATCGTTACGGCTATTTATTTCTACAGTCGGCAGTTTGCTCGCTCATTACGCCGGATCGGCGTAATGGACAACGGTGATTAAGGATCGCTTTTGATACAGAACTTGCGTAGCGCGCGTGAATTACTGTTATATCGCGTTATATCTCGTTTGCGTTTCGCCTGCCGTCATGCCGATTCGAGAAATAAACTCGGCTTTTGTCTGTTAGTTCATGCGTGTCGAATTGAAAACGTGAACGTTTCCGGCACGAGCGAGCTGCTGATGATCGATCGAATTTTGAATACTTGTACAAAATAGTCTGGCAAGATAAACAGAAGCGCTTTTGGCACGATTTTCTTGCTTCAGAATGAATTGTTGCAGCTTGGAAAGAATTTTCACGATGGATTTCCGATCGACCGATCGACGTAGATTTATTGTTGGAAGAAACAATCGTAACGCGGTACGATACACCCGCGATGTAATAAGTACCCCCGTGTCAACGGAATCAGACCTAGTGTACCCCCTTGGAACCTGTATTATAATTGCTACACGTTTCATCAAATATACCGTCAAAGTGCGAAGTCCCGTATATCGCGCGCGGCATAAATTACAGATCAGCATGACGTGCGCTTTAATCTTTGTACATGCATGTCTCGCGCAATACTTGAGCCGTGAAGAGTTCCTCCCTCTCCCGCTCTCTCCTTTCTCGCCGTTCTTCGACGTAGTCACGGCGTGGCGGCGTACGCTAATTAATTTTCGCCATGTTGACACTCAGCCGCGCTTAATTAATAGGACGAAAATGAGGAAACCGAATGAAGTCGCGCGGGGGGAGGCACGTGTGCGCGCCGCGGCCGCGGCACGTATCGTCGCGCGAGAGGCCGCGCGCGGAGAAGGTGGAGGCCGCCGCGGCAAAAAGCCGGGAAAATTAGTGACGCTCCTGACTGACGGGCGGCTTCTTAAGTGCCCGCTTAAAGTTTTGTTGCTCGGTGCACGCCCCGATGCGGTGTGACTCGGCGCTTCTTCGCGGAGGCGCCGGCCACACCTCGGGCGCCACAGCGACGCGGACTCTGCTCCCTTTTTCTCCCGTCCCGGGCTAAACGCTCGCCGAAAGCCAGAACTCTGATGCCGCGAAGATTCACAAAAGCCGCGCGACCACGCTGTAATACCTAAAACCGCATCTTGAATCAATCCCGCGCGAGAACACGCCGACAGACGCTGCTTTGTGTGTCCAGATCGATGGACCTTAAATGGACCTCCATGTGAACTTGAAAGACTTTGAAGAAAGACTTAATTTATTTACGTGAGGATTTATTTTTGACAAATTTCTATCAATCATGCAAAATGCTATACCAAGTTACTGCAACTTCTTGGAGAACGTTTACCTCGTTTTGACACTTTGAATTGACTTTGCACGAATATTTGAGTATTCTGGTTAAATTTTGTGGAAAAATAAATTATGACAGAAGATAAATAAATGCGTTCTATTAACAACGGATAATGCGCAGTCATCATGATTAACAAATTACGGTAATTTCCTCGGAAACACATGGATTTATCTAACAACCGTTCTTCCCCGTGTTTTTTTCCTATTAAATTCCTTATAGACATCTATTTAATCGCCATCAATTGTACGTTAATTATACGCTCAACGATGAATTATCCGAACAACTGCTCGATTCACGCGCTATGTTTTTCTTTTCGTTTTTTCTCATAAATATTAGATAGGTCTTTACGATGCGAGATTTATCAAATCAAGAACCGATCTCCTTGAAGAATTCTTATTCGAGGACTACGCACGATGAATAATTCGAAAACGTTACGTTACTTCCAGTTCCCTTAACAGACGTCTCATTCATCGAGTGATCAACCAACACGCACGCACGTAAATTACGCTCAACAATGAGTCATCTGAACGATTGCAACGACATACGCGCGCGCGCGCGCGCACACATACACATACGTACATACATGCATGCATGGCAGTCACGATCGACCGCAATGCCTTTCCGCACGAAACTTTCCGTGAAATCGACGCTGAGAAACTAAACGACGCGGAGATTGCGGTCCGCCAGTAAAGCGCTTTTCCAGAGCGATAAGCGATACGCTCCTCGCTTTTCCGCGGCACGCTGCGTACGCGCCGCGCATATACACCGAACCCGCTCGGTCATTTAGTTGTTTAGAAGTCATTAGGACTCGTCACGTTACTCGCGGCAAATCGTCTCTACTTATCGACTAATTACGTGCCCGGCCATAGGCGAGCCACGCAAGTAGCGTGCAGTACGTATGTGTTAACGTTGACGAAGCGTGCGCCTCTCGATCTTTAATATCAGTGCGCCAAGCTCAGCTCGCAAAGTGCATTTTAATGAAATGTCATGGGACCCGCGCGCGTTTATGCCACTTCGTAATTCACGCCGGAGATTTTATACGTTCGGAGATTGCGTCTTGTGTATCTACGGAAAATTAGCGGCGAGTATCACTGTCACCTTCCGTGATTAGCGACTTTAATCCGTTACTTTAATACACGTTGATTTCTTCTGGTCATGTATTATAACTGTGTCTTAATAAATATTTATTATTTGCCGATATGATTAGAGACATATCTAACTGTCGTTGTAGAAAAGCTAAGCTGTATTTCTTTGGAAAAATTGTTATTTCGCAAATAAAAAAAAACGTTGTAATTTTGTGAATAACAAAACATAATTTCGTAAAAAAACATGCCGAAAAAGGTCCAATATTTTTTCTGTTTGACATATTTATTAAAATGAGATATTAAAGTTTAAGATACAATTCCTGAAAGATTTTTTGTGCTGTTTCGAAGATGGAGTATACAAAGAACTTTAAAGGAAAAGGTGCAATTTTAGTTGGTGGTATTTGCATTATGTCGCCGTCTGCCTTGTTGCACTCACGCATTTGCGCTTACGGCCTCCATATATGCTGTTTTATCTTTTGCACGTCCTGCGAGAGAGAGGATTCTGCCCTCAGGACGTGACTCGTAATTCTAAAGTATTATATACGGTAGCTCAAATTTTGTTTCTTTTTTTTATAAAACCACAACCACGCACCTATGTCGCACGCGTTTTTCGCGCTATCGCGTAACTCAGTGTACGCTCTTACAATTAACAGATACACATGTCACGCTATGGAAAAAGATATGAAGCACAGAAAGAATTATACAGGAGAAAAAAACAGAACGTAGAATAATTCAACGAAAGTTTGCATTTAATACGTTTATATGTAGAACGTGGCATTGCTTTCGAGTAATGAGATATTCGTCGCTCGATATTTTTTTACGGTATAATAAGCAAACGTGACTCCATTAAAGCCAAACAGAGTGGCTCGAGAGAGAAAACTCATTCGAGCTTAAAATTACGCTCTATCGTGTGCGATGTGACTGCTGTAGCTTAACTGTGATTTATTTGCCGGGCACGAGTTTCGAGCACGAAGCACGAGCGCAACCGCGCTAATGCTCCCCTCGAACGTGTGAAAGAAATTAGGTTGGCGACGTAGCTCTTATCCCGCGGAGAGACTCGCGCGCGTGGTACTGAGAGAATCCTCGGGAGACCAGCGCGCAACTTGTATACGCGCGCAAACTACGCGAACCGAAGAAACTGCATCGCGTGGACTTGATCGCGACGGCGAAGGGGGATGCGAAGGCTGAATCCTTCACACGGTTTTGCGCTCGTTATACGTGCCATCAAGTACTACACCGTAAACGCTGCGCGCGCAGCGGTATTTTGCTATACGCACTTGACTTGACTAGAGAAACGATAATCCATATTTGGGAAAAATGCAAATGCATATAGAGTCTGTAACGGCGTCGAAATGCGCGCGAAAAGAGGAATGACGAACGATCGTGGGGAATACATTCCCTGCGCGTGTGTGATAACATTCCCTGCGAATTAAAACCACTAAAAATAAAGAAGAATTATTTTCGCGTTTTATACTCGGGTGACATTTATGCTAGAGTTTAATACTGATATACGAGCGATAAATCTGACGCGACACAAATAGCATTTCTCTTCGACTCATGCACGAATAATCGAATTAAGCACCGTGTGCTTAATGATCTTGAAGTATCTCGTGTCTCGGATGTGTTTCGAGCTTGATTCTTGACGATTTCTTCGAATATATTTTCTGACATTTTCTATTGAATGTTATTTGCTTGGAAAATTTTTAGTCTTATTTAGAAGACTTGGATAATATTTTAATATTATACTTGGAAGAGAAAAAGAGATAAATAATAACGTTCTTATGCAATATTGTTAAGGTAATAACGTCTTCCTGATGCTCGAAACGCGTCCGAACATGACTTTTCAACGACGATATTTCCCGACGGTGGCATTATATGACATTGCGTCGTCACGATGTGACGACATCGCCGGCGCGTTACATACGTCGCGATCGTGAGAATTCGCTTCTCTCGGGGGGGGGGGGGGGAGGGGGGATCCACCTCTTCTGCCGCGGCGCACCGGAAGAACAACGCGGGCTTCCCACGCCTCCGGTAAACCGCTTCATAACGGGTCGCCTTGATTTCGCGGGTACTTATGTCAAATGCGCTCGTTTCGATCGCGACTTGCGTCACGGCAGCTCCGTGATTTCGTGCGCGATTCCGTGCCCCTTTGGGTCGCCGCGGAATTTCACGAAATAGCTAGAAAAACGGGGCTAATCGGATGGCGCGCGATAACAGTCGGGCATACCCGGTAATGACGTATTTGCATGCGCATTTGTCGGCCCTCCTCTTAGCTTGGATATAATCACCTGATTAACTCTTTTTACCCCGCGAGACGGTTAATCGGCGGGTTTAATTAACATCGCCGCGAGTTTTTGTTCGAAATGAGGTCACATGCTTTTTGTAATTCTGCAATGTTGGAAGAGTAATTTGCGATGGTTCCACCGTTCTTATCATACTTATATGCCATAAAATCTATTTACTTAAAATTTGATATAAAGAAGGCAAAAAGTGCGAATTTGGGCAATAACTGATAAATCTCTAATTTGAATATTGAATTTAAGATTTATCGAGATTCTCAATCTTTAAAAAAAAATTAATTTTATTTGTGAAGATTATAATTAAACTATTTAAGAGGAGGTTTCTAATTTTGATACACACCAGTATATAGAAACAAATTTTATATTTAAGTATAAATTTTTTAGATGGCCTGATTTTTATAATTTATATTTTATAAAATGCATGAGACAGCATATACTTTTTCAAATGTATTGTAAATAACAATAAAAAGATTAATGTTTATAATGAAATTTAAACTTTAAACTATAAATTTAAACTATAAATTTTTAATTTAAATTTTACAATGGACATAATGGATGCCAGAATTAAAAGAGTCAAATTCTAAACGTAATTAAGTTTCATTAGTTTTATTTTAATTTAACACGAAACGTTAAATATGAAAGATATTATTATATACATATCTTAAAATTTATTAGTAAAAAGCGTTACAGAGAGAAAACCGCATTAGTAACTGTGTAGTAATCGTACCATGTGTCAATAATCGTTCTGTCTCTTTCTCTGAATATCAATGTAATTTCGGACAGGCTATACGTTGTGAAACATGTGTCTCGTAATCATTGAGGCGAATAATAATTTGAAAATATGTTACCCTTTCTCTCTCCACCATCTCTCTCCCTCTCTTTCTTTTTCTCGGTCTCGCTGTCACCATTATTACAACAAAGCGCCCTAGCGGCTTCAGGACATTAGTGTCGCACGGGCATGTAACCGCAAAAGTAGCGAACAGACCCAGCTACCATTATAAATGCATTAACTCTCCCCTTAGTTTTCGCCCTGTTCTTCTTACCGACGTGCCATTTTTTCGCTGCTGGCTGTTACAGCTGGACGTTCCTGATATTCGTCTTCGGCGAGTCGCGTTTATCGCTTTTCGACTCGCTAATCGTCGAGCTTACCTCGTTGCGTGCTTGAAAAATGTCAGTAAATAATTAAATTTCGGATTTAATTCCTAAAACGTTCGCCACTGAAGACAAAGTTGAAGAATAAAAATGACGATATTATTAATATTACAGTTACGATTTTCGTCATCATTAAATAGTAAATATTAAAATACGATCAAATAAAAAAAAAAGAGAAGGATAATAATTTCTCAAGCACTGCGACAGTAATTTTCGAGTCGATTGACGCTCGTAACTCGGACACATTGAACGTTTCCGGTCGCACGAGGGGTGTCGTATAAGTCACCCTAAGATTTCTAAGCAACGCGTTACTTTGACACCCAACAATGACGACGAGGAAGGCGTCAATCGGAGCGACGCGATCGATTTTCAGGAGTTTGTCGTCGTAAGAAAGGACGAGAACTTTTTCCAACGTAGCCACGATCTGAGGCACTGCACGATCATTAGGATGGAAGCGTGATGGAAGCGATCGTTACACTTTCTTCGCCAATCTCCAACCCTTTTCTCATCCTCTTTTCTCGTTTCAGTCGAGCGAGATCAAGCAGCCCCCTCGAGCACCTCAGAAGCGATAAATCAATGACTCTTCTCCTTCTTTCTTCCCGTCTCTCCCCCTTCGAGTCCCCCAGTTACTTCCGGCCCCCTAGCTCCTAGCGGACGACTATAAAAAGCCAACGGGCAATTAAGGGTGTTTTAGAGTGGCTGCACTCGAAAATCGCTGGCCAACCCCAGCCGAAAGTGGGGGAATTAAAAAACATTACTCATCATATAATCGCACGAGCGGTTCTCGGCGCTGTCTGTCACCGTCACTCTTTCTACTTTTCTCCCTTTCTCTCTCTCTCTCTCTCTCTTTCTCTCTGATTCTCGCGTTCGGACACGCTCGTCCTTCTTGCGCCTCCGACGTGCCGGCAGAAAAATGAGAAATGATCGTGGCTCGATTCAGAGGTGCCTGTTTAAAATTCATGAACGATTTTACTGCAACCTCCCCTATCGCAACCCGTCACAAAAGGGCGAGCAGAGCCATATCGAGAGAGGAGAGGGGGAAGGGAGAGAGAGAAAGAGAGAGATAGCGAGATTGTGGCCCACATTCGCGACTATACATCAGCACAGAATCGCGAGAGAACAAGAGAGGGAGAAAGGGGAGGGTTCGCACCCCACAAAATATATTAATTGTCGAATTTTCCGTGCGAGCTGCATATCCGTTAAAGCCGCTTTGTCCCTTGCCAGGCGCGGATCTCTTGATTATTAATTACTCCGACCACCAAGTGCACCCCACTCCACCCTCCTCTCCTCGCGGCTATTACCCTGTAACATTCGCGGTTTCAAAGGTACGATCTTTTTTTTATTGCGGCCGCAATTTTAACTAAAAAAAGAACTGTAACAAATGTACGCGTCGGTAGTGCTCGTTAATTATCACCTGAATTTCGTGCGAATCGTCGAATTTTTATCGAGACAAAGTTGGTCTGATTTATTATCATGAATAAAAACAACCCCCAGAAATCTCGAGGGTGTAGCTCGTCGACGAAATTTTCGACATTTGACTAGATGGTGATGCCAATAAAACTACGGATAATTACCGATAACTTCTAAAAATGTTAATTATTTTAATCAAATTTTCCGCGAAATTGTGCATTTCGCGGAAAATTTGTTGTCTCTCCAACTATTTGTGATGGAAATTAAGTTTATATCGACGGCTTTCCATTCTGATTCAAATTGAAGTATTTAGATAATCATGCAGCGGATACTATTCACTAATATTCAAAGAATCTTGCATTGATTAACAGTCTCGCGATAATACACTTGTATATCATAATTATAGTTGAATTAGTTACAAGAGAGAGCCATGGAGAACGACAAGGGCAGCATGTACATATATACATATGTAGGTATATTTTTTTTTTCGAAGGGCGACGGTAGCGGGGGTGGCAAAAACTACTTGCATTTATCGAGCAAGAATGTCGGATGTAATTCACGCCTCGCTGCCACGGAAGGGTTGTAATTTTCTTGATATTATTCATGAACGTTATGGCAGGTTGGTTCATGTAATATAATAGCCCTTCACAGTTGTTTTCTCTTTACGTACATTTTTCTCTGTCTTATCCGCCTCATTTCATATTAAGCCGCTCGACGTGGCACTTTAATATATTTCTCTTATGAAGGGCGAGTTCCCCTAATCGCGTGAGCACGTGTTCTCATATCGTGTTTATCAAACGAAAAAAAGTTCATAACGTTTTCGATTATTATACGAAGGTTACAAGTTCGATGAAATGTTGATACCTCCCAGATCTCACATTTTCCTCTTCTTCACTTTCGTCTTATTCATAAATCTTAAGCGTCAACAAAGATTGACGCTTATATATTCTCAGAAGTTGACTTTATAAATTAACGAAATATTCCTTATCAGTAACTTCGTAATTGCTCGAATAAACATTTCTCTTTCCATATGTTTACACGACATGTATCATTTTCTTTTTATCCCGTTTTCTGACACACATATTATACTCTTTTTTTATTATCCAAACCGCAACTGTACGCGTTCCATGCACGCTATTCGAAGATGCCGTTGGGCGTAATCTTTTTCACTGTACAACCGATCGCGCGAATGTAATTCGCGTCTTGATTCTGTGGAAAGTATCGTCATTTTCGCAGTATGATTTGCAGTGTTACCGAGCAATAATGTTCGGTTAATACGGCCTTGGGCAGGGAATTTTGCCTCGTGTCTCCCTTCGTGTTTCATAGCGTTCATTTCGTTCCCGTTACACGGTATCAACCTCCCCCCTAGACCACGGCCTGTTGATATATCTCTGTCTCGCGCGCGTCTAAGGGCGCTTTTACGTTCGCAGGTGCGGCTCAGGTATATGTATCTGTAACGTGTATATATATGTGTACACACGTATTCGTGCGTATATATGTGTGCGTGCCATGATACGCGATGATTAGGCACTGAAACTCCACGGGCTATTTGTTAGTATAATAAGCTCCCGGTAGTGTGGCCAACGTAACCACTTGGCGGCACGCCACCCCGTTTTAGCGTAATTGTCCCAGATCGAGATTTACATACGTGAGGAGGGCGAAGAGGGAGGGCACTGCGAGGGAGGGAAGGGGCCGGTCCCAGGGAGAAATTGCAGAAAGCCCGTGATTGCTTCGGGTGGCGGTGGCCTCGAAACCCACCAGTCGATCCTTATGCCGGCGAAACTTCGCCGCGCTGCGAACGAAGGAACGAACGAACAGCTGAAATACTTGGAATGGATCTTATCGTTCGCCGTTAGAATCTGGAAAACTACCGTGGAACTACGCTATGCTCGCACGTGCTTCCGGCGATCAAGCTCGTATCGCGATATCGCGGCTCGCGCGGGCCCGTTTGACATTGGCAGGCCGAACTTAGATCCATTTTGCCGATATTACGTTATAAGAATAACGATCGCTCCGATGTAAATATCTTGAATAGTCAAGCCACTTTTTTTATCGCTGGTCATTACCGACGTATAGCCTTCATCAAAATACTAAACAAGTCAGCGGATTTTATGATTCTTTTTTAGTGCCAACGCGCGTTATTCTTATACATACACGGGCACATACCTATATCAGAGTAATTTAAAAAAATATCAATGTTCGTAAATTATTCTATATATGTATTCATTTATTATCGTATAATTTTCGTATTATATGATTGGTCTATTTTTATAATATAATGTCAATTTTGTCGAATTTGTATTTAACCCAGAAATTATGCGTCACATTAATATGCGTTAATGATGCTCTATTTTAAAGAAATCCTTATAATTCGGTTTTGAAATGAGAACTTTGGTGCAAGTAAATCGCAAGGACTTCCGCGCGGAATCATTGTTACTCACGTGCTCGCTTTCTTTGTACTTTCAGAACGAAATGGAAGCGACAAACGATCGTGGGTTTCGAGATCATGGCCGAAAACAATTTCGCCGTTGCCGCCTTCCAGCATCTGTACAGCGGCAGCACCGCGACGATCCCCGCGCACCCTGCCGCAGGACGTTACTGGCAGTATCCCAGCGCGCACGCGTTACCCGCGAACGGATTCTTCTATCAGCCATCATCGGCGGCGGCGGCGACTCTACAGAAACCGCTTCCCTATCGCCTGTATCCGCCCATGATCCTGGCGGGGCCGAGCAATCCCCTCGGCTCCTTGACTGCGAGCTCCAGCCTGTCGACCCTCAGCAACTATTATAGGGACAGCCCGGAGATGGCCGACGGTCGGGAGTCCTCGAGGAAAAGGGACAGAAGCAAGAGCCCAGAGTCGAGAGACAGGTCGCCAACCAGAAAACCGGCGAGACTGTATCCGCTGCAGATGATGCAGGCGGGTCCTAGTAATCCTCTCGGCACCTTGACGACCTCCAATCTCTCCAACATGAATAACTACTACAGAGGCAGCCCGGAATTGATGGAGGGAAGGGAGAATATGGAAAGGTCGAGGAAGCAGGAGAGGAGCAGCAAGAGCCCGGACTCCAGGGACAGGTCACCCCTGAGGAAGGACGTTAGGTCTTATCCCTCGATGATCCAAGCGGGTCCCAGCAACCCTCTCGGACCCCTCGCGACCGGCTCGAACTTACCGAACCTGAACAATTATTACAGAGACAGTCCGGAAATAGTGGACGGACGGGAAAGTATGAATCGAACGCGACAGCGTGACAGAAGTCAGAGCCAGGATAGATCACCAGTGCAGAGGGAGGACAGTCCTCGGAGTGTGAGGGCTGACAGTGACGAAGAGAGCATACATGACATCTAGGACATGGAGATTCCTGGTACCGACGGTGGCACATCGGCAGTTTTGTACGAGAGACAAGACAAGTATGTCCTGCAGGATAATTAGGAAACGAAATGCCATGTGAAATGGAGTGATTTCCTTACGACGATCACTTCGGCATAAATGAATGAACGGCGAACGAAGAATTGACATCAGAAATTAGCGAGACTGTCAAAGGGAACGTGAACCCTTCTGAAAATGCTCTGGTATGAATCGGGCAGCTAAACGTACGGGCAAACTTGAAAGTACTGATTGATGCGATAACTCATTACGAGAAGCTGACAGGGATAATTAAAATCGAATTCACTTAGCTAGCATTAATCAGTCAATTCCAAACGAGATAACGAAGTCGCTCAAATTTCAGCAGCTATTGCATTAACAGTTCATAAATAAACAAATCGATTCCCGCATGGAGAATTTGTTGGGAGATCGATCGATAATATTTATATAATCCTGGAAGGAACAAACTATATATATCCTTGAACAACTTACATCGATTCACGCAGCTACCACGAAATACAAACGAAGAAACGAATGCAGCCGGTAACGAGACTGTTTAAACAAAGCTATATATCGAGGTATACGTAAGCATCGAGGAGAGACTACATAGAGATTATTTCGCGTTTTCGCAGTCATTTTAAAATCTATAGAAATCAGAGTGAAGAGATCCGGGATTCGCGAGGTCTAAAGCGAAGTCGGCGAAACGAGATGCGAACGAAACGGCACGGCGCGGGCGGCGCGGCGGCGGCCGATTTCGTGAGGTAGAACAGGAAGTGACATAGCACGGGACGTCCGGGATTTTGTAGATAATGAGAGCGAACAGGAAATATCGTGCGGTTAACCGAACTTCGTGATTTGAACGTTCAGTGAATGGCGGGTTACGGTGAAACAATATATTCAACGTTGATACGATCGGCGAGTAGAGAGCGGACGAAAGTAAAAATCCTATATGCCTCACCGAAACATTATCCCCCGGACAAATGGAGGACTCATTATTACTCGTTCATTGTCCATTTATTATTTCATTTTCCACTCTTTCCCATGGATCCGTGCGATTGGTCCGTCGTTTGAAAGGTACTTGTGTTTTCCAATATTTTTATAATTTACAAAACAATCATTTACTTTCACGAGTTTTATTTTGATCATAATTATCGGTAATTACGCTACGATAATTATTTCATTCGGACATATTGATTAATTTTATTGCGAAGTCTCTTTAATATTTATATACGATTAAATTATATCTTCACCGCGATATAACTACGTGCACGTTTTTTAAACATCGATCGATGATTTCCTTGCAGAATATAACGTAAGAGGCAAATATTATCACGCCATCAATAAATAACTATTTCGCTGTGTGCCAAAAATTTCTATTCAATTCTTTTAATCTTACAATTTTAAATAAAATTCTATAAATTCTCGCCTCTGACGTCGAGACTGAAAGAACTCATTCATCTGCAAAGAAACCAATCAATATTCATGACCACAGTAAAATTTGACTTCTAAAATTTATCACATGCATTCATGTCATCACAGTACAGACCAACGCGACCCGTTCATAGCAACGATACAAAAAACCATACCGATTAGAGAACCCGGCTCGATTGGACGGTTTCGTGTGTCGAGAACGGTTACAATCGCGCCAGGAAATGGGCCAATCGCGGACGAACGCGAATGTACAATTAATATGACATTAGAGGGGACTTGGCCGCGGGGGAAGAAATCTAAAATGACACGAAATTACACGCGGTCGCCACGAAACGACAAAAAAAGACCGTGCAGGAGGGGGCGGCATCGAACGCGAAGAAAAGGGGGGGCTCAACTATTCAAATAACTGGTGTTGTCGTGTCTGCGAAGCGAAACCGGCATTTTGCCCACCGCTCTTCCTCGGATAGGACGAATTGGTCAGCTTAATTAATATCGACGAGATCTAAGAGACGGTGACGGTCCCGAAAATTGCACCGACACCGGCGGCCGGTAATTTGCGAACGACAACGGGGGCGGACATATTTTCTTCTTTCCCAGGAAAAAAAATCGACAATTTGAGCGCTAATTGTAACGAGAATCGGTCGTTGTAAGTTAAATACGAATTACGTGTGGTAGAAATCCTCGCCATACCATTGGTATAAATCCTTGTTGTCGTTAAACGACACGGTGATACGCGATTCACACGATAAACGACGATGACGATGCGATGTTTGCGTCAAATGATTACACGTTACTTCGCGAAACAATTGCGCGAAACGTTTCCATTCTCCTTAGGCCGGAATTATACCAAATCTTACGCTGAAAATTGCTGGAGTTACGATGAGACTGGACACGAACGGATTACACATTAACAAATGGAAAACTCGGTATCTGAGAAGTAAACTACCTAATTAGATGACAATTCTCACGTCGCGTCGGTACGATCGAGAGATTAAATCGGCCGGTGTTTCTAAGAGATCAAAACGGAAACGCCAAGTATTCCTTACGGGAAACTTTTTAGTTTTATACCGATCGAACGTTTTTTTTCTACGAGATTCTCGTAGCAGCGAGTCGGTTCGTTCGACACGAGCGACTTTTCAACTTCTTGTAAAGATGAGCTGCGCCATGTAAATATAAAATACCGGATGTACCATCCGCGCGTAGATGAAGTTACGAAAGTTGTAAATATGTGAAGCGATGGGGCGATCGGACACGGGCTGTTACGGAGTGAAAATACGCGAGGACCGACGGAGTCCATAGGACTTAAGCCAAGATACGAGATACGAGATATTTCAAAGTATTTTTCAGATTTCAGTATACGTAGCGGAACGCGAGGCGCATCCTCGAGAGATCGAGCGTCGCGCGATTTTTCTCTTTCGCCGGCGAGAGCGCGACGTTTCGATATTTCGACGACACGACACGCGGCGCGTTCGATAAGGACATACCAGTATTATGAATGTATAAAATTAGGCTGTACAACGTGCGAGAGGGTCTCCCGTGCGGAAACGCAGTTGATGCGTCGCCGGGAATACTCCGGCGGACGTCGACCGGCACGGCGCGTTTAGTAGTTAAGTAACGCAGCAAGAAGTACTTAGAATATATGAAAACCATGCTTTGTAAAATAATGTCTGTATAGCGAGAATTATTATATTATATGGAAAATATATTATACTGAATTTAACGTGTTTTGCGTTTTTCTTTCAGAACCGTCGCGCCGAATCGCGTTCCCTCGTGCCGTGATTTCAAATCGAGTGACTGTAAACAAATTCCATCTTTTTTTGTATTTATTTTTGTCAACGTTAACAATGTTTTGGACAGATCAGTTAGGAGTTTTATATTTTTTGGAAATTCAACATCGCGTCTCAAAATTTCTTTCCTTTAATATCAAATTTTTATTTTCTCTAATTAAATTATAATTATATGATAGCGTATATACAAAGTGTTTATCGGGTGATTGGAGTGTTTATGAAAAAATAATAAAAGGCAATTGGATTGGTTCACGCGAGAAGAAATATATGGTGCTTCGTTCCGACGTTCCGACGAAGGGATGTTCCGAGCCGAGATTGCTGTCACGAAAGCGCCGAGCCTTTTCGTTTAACGTTCGATTTGCAACTTCGTCCATAATGTAAGTCGACTAGATTGGCGTTTAGACAAACTACCCAAGGCTCTCGAGACATTTTCACGCGATGATGCATATTGTAACGTCCGCGATTAAGTGAATGCGCACTCATTTTGCGACTGTTAGAGTAAAATTGCGTCAAATTATTTTGCGCAACTCGCATTTTATTCGAGAAGCTTAGATTCGAACAAGTGAAAGTTACAAATTCTTGAAAACCGAGCTGAACGCATAATCATCGTTCCAGAATAATTTCAATCTGCTCTTGCGAGCGGTAAGTAATTTTGGTAATCTATATATCTCTTTCTTCTGGACTCCTCCAAGCATAATAATTAAATAATTTCAAGTCGTTTGTTTGAATAAAACATCAAACACTATTATATCCTATTGCAAAGTTTATCTTTTGCATTCTTTCACATCTGGACTCATCAATTAACATGATTAATTAGTTCAATCAGTAACTTTTCATACACTTTTTCTGATCTTTTGAGTGATAACGGAACTCAAAACAGTCATTACTCGAAATATTTCTTAATAACGGCTAATTTTATTAATGACATGATGATGATTTTGCGCTACGAAGTAGAAACTTTGAAGCAATTAAAGCTTTACTTTCTACGGCATTACGTATAGCTCTGCTAGGCCTCGATGAGTTTCGTGTATCGTTTTGCTACATCGTTATCCTCGCTTTACAATTTCCGCTGAGCATAAATATACGGCAAAGTTTATAATCAGAGAGGATAAACGAAATTCAGGATGTATACGCACTTAACTTCTAAATTTAATTATCGAACTATTGTGAGTGCAATATTAAAGTTAATTACCCAGAATAATGTGAGATGTAAACAATGGATCTCTCTCTCTCTCTCTCTCTCTTTAGATATATTTATGACAACATCGATAATATACATCCGAGCTTATGTAAGAACACATTGTTGAAAGTATATTATCACGAATTGTTCTTGAGTTACACGCAAATCTCGGAATATCTACGCAATTTTCGAATCTAAAATATATCTAAAATATCGCGATTCTGCACGAAATATCAATTTCCAATTACAAAAGAAAAAGAGATACATTATAATATATGAATATTGGCGTATTCATTTCCGGAATTACATTCCGATGATAAATTTCATGGAAGAACGAGAACGCAACGTACGCGCGGCGTCATTACGCGACGTTACGGCCCTCCTCTCCGCGCGTGTCCCATTAAGTCGAAATTTCGGCGCGGTTCAGCGACGTGTAATTTGGCGAAACCCTTATAACGTCGTCGTCGAAGGCGAAGCCCGGCGAGCGTGACAGTGTGCACGGGGCTTAATCGCGTTTGCTTATTTCCGCCGTTGGCCGGTGCAATTATGTTGTGGAGAACGTGCGCGCGCGCACGCTCTCGCACTCTCTCGCCTCCCTGCATAAGGGAGGCTTATTTTATTCCTATTAGGGTAAAACGGGTAGCCGGGACGGACGGGACGCACACTACCGTGTACCCACAATTACGTGAAATTAATTTGGGCCCCATTAGCGGTCGGCCGCGCCGCTGCCGGGGCACTAACGATTTTCCCCAGCGGCGGACACGGTCGAACGAGACGGTGCCTGTCGTGCACCGCAAATACTATTGTACATATATTCGAGCACGTATACGTTGCATATATGCCGCATTCTTTTGCGCCACGACAGTGTTTCTTCTTTCTTCCCGCGAGACGTGAGACCCGCGCTAGAGGGATTTATGGAAATTTTCTTAATCGCGCGTCGGCGTCGTTAAGTTACGATATCCACCGCGATACTAATGTTACTGCTACTTACGTAGCTCGTCGCCGCAATCACGAGTGCCGGGGTGTGCAATTATTTTCCTTTAAGAGGCCATAAATTAACCGAGTATAAACTGTACTTGTTGCTTTTTTGATTAATGCAAATTTATACGTGTGCGCCGCAAAAATTATCTTATCCCTCTATACGTATTCTTTTCACTTTGCATTGGGGGCTATGCTATTGTGAATAGAGTTCGTGATAAATTAAGTCGTAATTAAATCAAAAGCCAATTATAATTTGATAAATGTTCCTCTTTCAGATTTATCACGGGAAAAGTTAAGTGATTAACGTAAAAGTTAAAGGTTACATTATATTGTGGGTAGGCACGCGGTATATCGCTAAAATAGAAAACGAGCGTGGCCTGGTAGACACCGCACTGGTCTATTGAGCCGAAGTCCCGGGTTCGAGGCTCCGGTAAAGCTAGAAAAATTAGATTCGCTCGTTCTCCTCTCGGAAGGCAATGGCAAACCACCGAGGAGTATTCTTGCCACGAACACTTCTCTAAAAAATATATATATATATATCTGCGAATTCCAATGTCGAATAATAACAAGTGATTTGCGCCTACCAGGTTTAATCCCACTCCGCCAGCCGTAAGTGAGAGCAACAGGATTCTCGGACCGGAATTTCGACTGCTATAAGATTCCATTATATACCTTGTCGATCTTTGATGACGACACTTCCTGTGAACTTGCTGAACGTAGCACCTTTTATCAAAACCAAGTGTGATGCTATGACATCCAGTAGCTTAATTTGCCCATTGCGAAACAACGATGAGTTTATCGTTACCCTTTTGTAAAATTTCTTTAACCTTGTCAAGCAGTATCGTCATCTTAGAACTAATGCGATTATCGTCGAACACTGGGTTCTCGGCAATGAGTAGATTTCCGGCTATCGTATAGTATAGCTAACCTTCGCCACGCAAGGATCTTTAAACATTTCGATGTAATCGCGATTTTGCGTTGCAGGTTTGCACCGTGTAATAAACTCGTCCAGCGAGAGGATCTTAAATGGCAGAGTCGTCATTTGTCACCGAGCAAAGTGTACGTAATAATGAGAATTATCGTATCATTTTATCTCGAGTCATTTTTTACTCGAACTTGAGACAACCGTAGGTACTTAGACGGATGACACTAAGTGCAAAATTACAGCAATATTTCCCCGATATATACGTCACAGATGAGGATGACTCTCCTCGGAGCGGCAATCGCACTTTGTATAATTGCAGGTTACAGCGACGAACGGATGCGCTTATTAGCTGAAAGCGGTAGGAAATCGCAGTTTTATTATTCTCCTCTTTTTCGCAAGTGTCCGTTAAAGGTTCCACGCGGCTCGCTTCCCGAAGGTAGCGGCCCTATGGAAACCGAAGAAGAAAGGAAGAAGGGCCCCGGCGCGAGAGGATGTGGTTAACCCCACGGTCAAATCGAGCTTTTGCCGGGTTTCTGCATCCTGAAACGCGGCGACAAAAGAGAATCGCCGGAACAGAAGTACGCGGCGCGGCGTCCTGTCCGAGTCAATGTGCCGTTCCTTCTTCAGTTCCTGTATCGCTTTGTGATTTTGTTTTTTCGACCGTTCGATGATGAGTCATTTAAATTGCAAGAGTAAGCAAGAAGAAGAACCGACAAAAGGAGCGTTTGGCTGAGAAACTTAACTTTAAGCTTAAAACTTTATATTTACAGCGATTTACAAAAGTAATAAAAAGATTGTATGTATTTGGGAATAGCGCGCGAATATATTATTGAAACTATTTGTTGCCTTTTTCAAAAATTATAATTAATGAGAGAATAAAGAATCCAGAACGAGAGAGAAAGTTTTTCAAAAGAGTGTTGAATAAAACTCCTGATCGTAAGTTTCTACAAGAGTGAGCAATCGTATATTATTATACATATTTACATATTTTAGGAAACACGTTTCAAACTGTACAGAATCTTATTTTAACGCGAGAGAAAGTTCCGTGAAAATGTCCATCATCGCTTTCATAATGAAGAAATTAACGATGTTAACAGCGTCGATAAACGATTGTATCACATGCCTATAAATTACGCCGGCGGACGAATATTGTAACGCGCTAAATAATTCGTGCATGAATAAATATGATCGATCGGATCGAGTGTTGGCGCGCATCGATCATCAGCACGACCACACGCGATCCCAATTACGCGGACGCCTGCTTAATATTAAAAGCCGGCTGTTCGCTCGAAAAATGGCCGCGGGTCCTCGGCATGATTATCACGCCGTTTGATAAAATGCAAACGAGCCGGGGCGTGCGCGCGCGTTCGCCGGTAAATAAAGTTATTTCGTAGATATGTACGTGGGTCGCGCGCGCAGAAAAGTGGCCGCGTAAGGACGCGCGCGAAGCGAAGAGACGACGAGAAGGCAGCGAGGAAGAAAAAGGACGATCAGGATGAGCAAGAACGTATAATGTGTCGAAAAGGCACCTGCCTCTTTCGAGCTTGTTATCTTCCCATCGAGTGGTCGCAAGAAAAGCAGCTAGACTCGAGTTAGCCGATCTTATCTCGCGCCGAGACCAGCGAACCACTTATATCGTTAATTGCTCCCACTTCCGGTCTACCGCGCCTCGCCTCGTCTCGCCTCGCCTCTCTTCTCCTCCTCTCGCCGTAACCATCCGGTGAGTAACGTGAGTGCGTGTAAAGAGCACGCATTACGCTCCGGGGCGACTTTCGCGGGCGCGCGGTAGTTTTATGCCCTTTTAAGCGATCTCTCGCCTAAGTGGATGCCCAGGAAGAGCAAACATCGTGTTTAAACGGCCGATGTCAGTCATTGTAGGCTTCATTTAGGGGTAAATGTGATGTTTTTAATTTAGCCTGCGCGAAGACGGAAGCGTGAAAATTGCCTTCTGACTGACTAATGGTGTCTCGTGGGTGCGAATCCTCGCGGTAATTTCCGCGTTGGAATATCCGCGGCTCGCCACGTTGACGGGAAGAACAAAAATTTAGCTCGGCCTGCTGCATAGATAATCAGGCAGTTCGACAAAACATTATTTACGTTAACAATGTAATCTTGCGGTATTATATTATTAATACCATTATATGCAGCGGATTACACGTAATAACGTAATTATGGCTAATTATGCAATATCGTATCGCTGACATAAATTTTGTAGATGACATGTGACAGAATATAAAATGAATTTTATGAATGACAAGTGGCAATAACATGCATATCATACATCATAATTACACGTATACTCTTTTAAACGTTAAATTATTATTCAGCCAATCAATACGGCATGCGAAATCATAGGATAAAATAATAGCGCGTTACGTTGCGCGATAAGGAAGTCGCTAATTTTACCGAGGCAGCCTAAGGCATCGAAACAAGAAATGATATCCAATCCAATTATCAATCGTCCAGTCATTCTCTAAATATTTCTTTATTTCTTTATTTCTTTATTTATTATTCTCTAAATATTTTTTTTACTTAAACCTTTTTACGTCAAGTGGCAGAAAATGAAAGAATCCGTTTAAATTATTACATCTTATTAAAAATTATTTGTTACAGAAGGTTGATAGTCAGTCAGAAGGCAGTTTTCACGCATAAATAATATTCTTATTATTCAAACAGAATTAAATTCTGCTTACTTAAATCATGTTTTAAAAATTCATGAGCGCAATATAAAACAGTATTTTTAAAATTCTAACTTAAAGTTTAGAGAGTTTACTCACTAATAGCATTAAACGTAAAAGAATGGAATATTTGGTATGTTTTATCATATTGAAAGCATTACAGTATATTTCATTCCAGTATATTCAGAATATTATAGTAATTGCACGTGTGACGACTGCACGTGTTCCGCTATGCATAAACGCAAGTCGTGCATTAAAATTGCGTGGTAAAGGGATTCCTCGCGGTACCGAGGAGGTATTACGTTCCTTTTTTTATCCGTGGAAAGAAAGAAAGAGAGCGAGAAAGATTTGTCGAAGAAGATTAAGACGAAACCAGTCCGTCGACTCGCGGAGCAGGAAAGTGAACGTGGAAAAGAAGAGAAGGAGAGCGAAGGGTGGCATGGGCATAATCGCGCTCTCGGTGTGAACACGCAAATGCGTGAGCGCATGGTCCTCGATCGAAATTCGCCTGCTGCACGCATTTTCCTCACGCTGCGGCCACGCGGATTTTTATTTAATAAAGCGATTATATATTACGAACGACAGTCTCTCTCGCGGGAGAGACTAGACCTGGATAGTGTCGTGAATTGTTTTTATTTTTATTTTTACATCAAATATATTATTTTTCTCTTCTACACGACATCTCTCTGCATTATATCTCTGCACTTATTAACACGAGAATCTTTGTTGGACATTTTATATAGCGCGTAATCAACGTATAATTATTTTTTTCTTCGCAGTTAATTATTTAAAATTATCGCGACATCTTTCGGAGATCATTTCCCCTATATCGTTTCTCACGCAACACGTCTCGTTAAAAGTACAGTTGTCGCGTGTGTATATGTACAATGCGACGGGCTAGCTGCCTGGCCGCAGGCAAAGAGTTTTGCGGACAAGCATTAAAGTGACATCATCCGCAATTTGTTATTAATCGACCATCTTACCTTGCGCATCAATTACAGAGGGGACATTTACGCAGGTGCGTTAACGAGGCCGATATAATCGGCGGTACTCCGTCATTATCGAATATCGTATTATCGATGCTCGTCAATGTGCCACACGAGCGAGATTTGTCGCTCGCATGGTTGCCCCCGCAGCGACAAATCATCATCGACATGACCGGACCGTTTCAATATGACCACGTTAATGGCATCATTTTAATGGGCGCGCTTCTGGCCCTTAAAACTTACATCGATCAGTCGCTCGATACACGCATCTACGCTCCTTACCAACGCGGAAGTCTTTAAAAAAAATGTATAGAACCCACGTGTAAAGTGAGCACTTTGTAGCTAATAATTTTAATAATCTTTGAATTAATTAACTCGTGATTAACATTGCGGTCCGATCGATTCCGCTCTCTCTCTCGACTAATTTATCGCCGACTTTCAGAACGACTTGTTCCAATTACGAACTAACAAAGTCTTAAATCATTGGAGCGGTACATTGATTTACAGCATAATTAATAAAAAAATTAATCTGACTACGAAAGGTACAAAATGTAATGGGAAAGTCCATTCTATTAACATATATTATTTCAAAATTTGAAATTTTGTTTCTTTAGCATTTTTCTTTTATTTCTTCAAAAGTAATAAGATGTCTCGTACATGGCTAATTTATCAATCCTAGTGATCATGTTTTTTGCTTTGTAATGTTTGAATATCGAAATAAAGTTAGGGATACGCAAAACATTAAATAATAAGTATAGGCGGTAAGCGATTCGATTAATCATTTAGACTCGTATTATAGTCGTATTTATAGACGTCGTATAAAAAAAGGCGTATCAAATGAGATACGTAGAATAAAGTTTCATATCTCGAGACACCGCTAGATTAATAGTCAGTCAATTAGAAATTAACTGACAGTATATACTTAGCTGATTGTAAGAAGCAAACCGACTACTTTCGTGAAACTTAATGTCATTAAAGCATTATATGACTATATATGGAACACTTTGCAATACTACATACGCGAGAAGATAATTATTGGATCTTACATTAATAACACATCTTTCGTCAAGTGATATAAAGTCAAGTTATTAATAAATAAGAATGGACAGACTATAAAAGATACATCGGAATAAAACCGCGTTTATTTATTATAAGAATAAATAAATTAATAATTATTAGCGGGTTTTATTAAATAACTTAATTAAAATATATTATCTAATAATGAAATATTTTAATTATGTTTGTAAAATTCATTGAAAAAAATCTTGAAATAGTGCCTTCTAGTATCAGCTCATAGTGTGAACGCAAATCTCAAAATAAAAAAAAAGATATTTGAGAAAGGAAAAGCGAGTAACACAATTAGATTAACAATATTACTATATTCCATAGATAATTTATTTCAATTTCACACAATAATGAGTATTTAAATATCTCTTTTCAATTTTCATTATCCATGAGATATGAAAATCATAAAGGAATTTTTTTAAAAATAGATATTCTAAAAATATTAGTATTTTTTCCGTCATTATTTCATTTTACTTCTTTCTCTTTTTTTTAATCATCTGAGCAACAAAGTAAAAAATTGACCCATATAATCTACTTAATTAAAAAATTTATGATAGAAAATTGACCAAATAAAATTATGAATAAGTATATTATATTTTTATATGGCGTTTCCCGAAAATCTGAATTGTGCTTGACACAGTTCGTGTATAAAATGTTTAATAAATTGACGGTTCTATTATAATTCCAAGATTAAATTATTCATACTAATCTGTCCTAGCCCATCCATTCTAAGGTAATAAATCCTTGAAATGTTATAATTATCTGTATTCTCACACTCTTAATTTGAAATATATATACACACACATATTGTATCATATAAATTAAAATTTATATATATATGTATATCCGATAATTTTCATTCAGATTTATTACCTTAATAAAGGAAAAAATAATGTATCACTCACCAATGCGATGCGCAGCAGCGGAGTTGTGACTACGTCGGGAAAGTTGAACTGCAAAACAGAAATATATATATAAATTATAGCAAAAAGGCCACAAATAATTAATTTGTAAGAGAAATAATTGTTGCCCGCACATGAAATTAATTTTGCAGGTAGCAATTAAAAATATACAATATTTTAAATCAAATCAAGGAAAACACCGTTAAACCGTCAGGACTGAATCTTGGTTGCCTAATAATATTATTTGAGTGAATTTTACGTACAATTTTTCGCCTTAGCAAACCAAGCGCCGTTACTTACGGACTTAAGAACAGTATACTAATTACAGAATAATGAAATTGATTATTAAGAATTGTACGTAAAAGTCACTCAAATAATATTATTAGGCAACTAAGATCCAGTCCTGACTGTTTAACATCGTTTTTCTTGATTTCATTGTGTATCATATGTTGATCGTATTTCACTTATTTATTGTTTATAAAATATTTTACTCACCTCATGGTTGCTCCGCCGTTGCCCGATGCCTCCCAGGCCTCCTCCTCCTCTCAGATTCCTTCGTTGCATTTCACACAGCACAACGTTCGCGAAAACACGTTTCTTATGATCGCGCATATTTGTCATTAAAAGAGAATAATCATACGGCACTTTCGACGTTAATCACACGCGCGACGCGCACTTTACCATTGTATGTACATCGCGACGGAAGAATAGCACGAAAAAGATACAAAAACTCTATCATTCGCTCGACTACGGCGAATCTCGCAAATAAGTAAAACGTATGAAATTTCAACGAAGGTTTTTAAACAACGATCAATCGATAAGTATTAAAATACAGGCTTAATTGTGACTTATTTATGACGTACTCATTTAAATGCATCGCTTCGCTCGACTCGGAGTCAACCCGTTTCATACACGCGACATGCCGCTTACAACCGAGAAACTCGAAAATAAAGTTGGCATCCCAATACTATGCGACACACGGTATGATAAGATCGAGTTAATGACTAATTAAGACTAATTAAGAATCCGAAGGCATGCAATCGAAATTCAGCATAGAGCGTGCGCAATATATTACACGAACGTATAAATCCAATGAAATGCACGTATTATTAAACGATCGATATATCACGGTTCTCTTACTGCCTCGTCCGATCCAGCCGTTCGTCTATTCCGCACTCTCTACATATCTGAAAGTAACGAGCAAATTATGTTTAACTCAGCAAAAAAAAATTCAAAGCGCGATGCGAGAGATACTTTCGAATCTAAGCGTTGAAAGAATCATTAAAATTATTGCTCGTATAAATATCGCGATAGTGCAATAATTTCCATTCGCGATCATTACGCGAGTGAACAAATCGCGCGAGATACTCGCTTTGATAAACAGTCAATATGGGTAACGGTTGTTAACGGCGGTAGTTAATTAATCGAGGCAAGCTAATCGTAATAATGATAGAGCTTGGATATCTTCTAGTACACGGTCGCCTTTCGATGGATAATACACGGCGACACGCGGAGCGTGCCTACTGCCTCGCCCCTCGCCGCTTATGTGCCGACTCCGAGTCCATCCGAGTCTCGACGCGCGCGCCCGATTGACGATTCGGCGGCTCGGCGCGTCCGCCGCCCGCGCCGTCGCGGGCACCGCGCGCCGCTCGGCCTTGCGTATCAAAACAAACACCAAGGCCAACTAATTTCCGTTACTACGAAATGTTTTACGAAATAAATATATATACGTTGAATATTCTAATTCCTTTAAACCGATTTTAATAAGTGGGCTGTTACGGCATATTTGACGCTTTATTTTCTAGACTCATCAGCGTCGCCTAAGATAACGATTAAAATTCCGTTTGACTGAAAGAGTGTTTTGGAATTGAAATATTGTTATTTTTCTACGAAATAAATATACATCAAATATTCTGTTTCCTTCAAATTAATTTCGATAAGTGGGCTGTTACGGCATATTTGACGCTTTATTTTCTAGACTCATCAGCGTCGCCTAAGATAACGATTAATTCCGTTTGACTGAAAGAGTGTTTTGGAATTGAAATATTGTTATTTTTCTACGAAATAAATATACATCGAATATTCTGTTTCCCTCAAATTGATTTCGATAAGTGGGCTGTTAAGGTATATTTGGCAGACTGGCTTTATTTTGTAGACTCATCAGCGTCGCCTGTATAAGATAATGATTATTCCGTTTGATCGAGAGAGTGTTTTTAGAATAGAAATATTGTTATTACTCTACGAAATAAATATACGTCGAACATTCTGCTTCCTTGAAATTGATTTCGATAAGTGGGCCGTTACGGTATATTCGGTGTCTTATTTTGTAGACTCGTCAACGTCGCCTAAGATAACGATTATTGCGTTTGATCGAGAGAGCGTTTTGGAATGAAATATTTGTTATTACTCTACGAAATAAATATACGTCGAACATTCCGTTTTCTTCAAATCGATTTCGGTAAATGGGTTGTTACGGCATATTTGGTGCTTCATTTCGTTGGCTCATCAGCATCGTCTAAGATAACGATTATTCCGCTTGATCGAGAGAGCGTTTTGGAATGGAAATATGGTTACTTGAATGTTAATTAATGAGAGAATTTGTCTTGAGCCGGGTGACATGTATGTAAATGTGTATTACTAACAGCAAACTTTAACTGTTACATGTGAATTTTTTTTCTGTCACTGACAATTTGAATGGCAGATTAATTATTCTATTTAAAAAGAATTATTAAATTTATTATCGAAGAATAAAATTTATCCTCATTTACCTGTTTCGATCGAATAACCATTCATGAAAACGAATTTATTATTACTTTCAAATTTTTATCTAGCAATAAAAGAAGACCGAAATCATGTGAGTGATTTCAGTAAATCGAGAATTATAATTTTAATAAATCAAAAAAAGATCAGATTAAAACGTCCTAAAAAATATTTGTCTTAATTCTGTTACAAATATAATTTAACGAAATAATTTAACATACTCTCTAAATCTGAATCAGTGAATAGTCACTGATATCAGTTATAAGTATACCACTTTCATGAATCAGTGGTATACTTATAACTGATATCAGTGACTATTCACTGATTCACAGTACTATTCACTGATTCAGATTTAGAGAGTAAATACGTAAAGAATAGAATATTCGGGCTTTACGTCGTGCATTAAACATTTTATGGCTGGATTAGCTTTTTATGCGCGGCGTCCCTCGTCCGTTTGTTTGTTTCGAATCGCGTAATGTAGCGTATACACAAGAGAGTATCACCGCGCTATACATTCGCGTACTGGTTGTGAGACTCGGAGCTCGGAGCCACAACGAGAGCTGCTTCTCTCTCGTGTGTCATTATGTTATTATCCCTCGAAACGCGATCGCGACAAGTGCCAGGAGAAAACACCGTCATTCTTGACAAGCTCAGTAAGAACTTATCGGTTCGTGATTAGTAATTCGTAATGAGAATCGTAATCGTATCAAAGAGATGGCTCGATCTTTAGACATTTCGCGCAATTTATTCATTTGAAGCATGTATCTAATACTTCGTGATAGAGTATATATTTTCTTAAACAATAATGCGTTGTGCAATAACCGACATACCTCCTGCTCAATCATTGTTAATTACGTTTCACAAGCTGTATGTAACTACGTGACCGACTGTTAAAATAGTAATGGAAGCGTCAGCGCCGGCGCACGGCAGCGTCGTCAGCGAATAGCGCAGTACTGCCAACGTTCCAAAATATGCGTCTGTGTGTGTCGAGCGGGGAATTTAAAAGTTCATATTTGAACAATCTAGTACATTGGAGAAGATAGAGAGAAAAGAAATTATGAATCGAAGCAATAGATGATTGTAATTATTGTTTCGTAATATTTCTAGGCGGTATAGTTACTTTTTTATGACTATAAGATCTGAACGTGTCTCGCTTTCGCATCGGGTCTTGACAGAAACTTATGTAATTTAAAAGATAATTGAATTGTATAAATAGCGAATAATTTAAAGTCATGATATATCCATCGTTTATTAATAATTTCAGAGTTCAGAAATTTCTCAATTTTCGCATGTTTTAAAAAATCTTTTCTTTTGAGTTTCAGGTTTCTTTACGTAATCATTCTTTTCTCAAGTCATCTGCGGAAAAAAACGTTATTTGAAAAACTAATTACAAATATGATTCTCTCTCAATTGTCGAGAGATGATTAAACCGCGAGAAACAAAACTTAGACCGCGTTTCAAGACAAACTTTTTAACTTTATTTAACCCTCCGTCTGTATATGTTCTTTTTGCACCCTCGGAGTGCATACGTGGGTCTGTCACGTTTGGCGCTATTTTTTCCTTAAAGTATTTTAAAAAATCTGAAAAAATTCAAGAAACTTCTGTCCGCATTGTAGTTGATGATTCTATAGTCATTTTGGTAAATATCGTTTATTTAATATTTTCTGGCAGGCTTGCAAGTTTTACGAGCAGATATATCATTTTGGCTCGAACGTCGTAGACCCACGTATACAGATGGAGAGTTAACTTGTTCCTCAATTAAATCGTGATTCCTAAATTTAATAGCAATTGCAAATATGATGTAATCATCATATCAAATTAAATCGCAAGATATATTTAAATCGTATAATATTTCAAGACTGGTTTCAGTTGAGTTCTTCGGCAAAAACACGACCATAAGTGCGAAGGACTTCCGTCTATTTATTTATCGCTTACGTTTTTCTCGAGAGAGATACGCGTTCCTCGCCTATAAATCTCAATTTATCGGCGTTAAAAACGGATCATCTCGGTAAGGGCTATCGCACACAAAATTGCATAAGCTGCACAAGCATGGCATAAGACCGCTTGACCAATGAGCATCTTACGTACCTAAATCAATATGGCAACTTTATGCTGGATGCTCATTGGTCCAGACGGTCTTACGCTATGCATATGCAGCTATGTCATTTTGTATGCGCTGGCCTTAAAAACGGATCTCGAACTCACGCTGGCCTCTGGCCATGGCGATCAGAAATGATCCGAATACCGGCACATTGCAACTCGCGCAACTGACGCGTGTCTGATCGCGGTCGAGTAATGAATTATCGGCGCGGTCGATCGCGATAGCCGTCGAATGTTTAGCCAACAGTCTCTTCCGCGCGGCGCGGGCGCGGCGCGTCGTAGCTTTCCCTGCGTAAACCACGCGCGCGCGCGCGTACGCGCGTTCACGCACAAGAGCGCAAGCGAGCGTGTCGACGGAGATAACGCGGCCATTCAGCGTTCGGCCGAATTGGCCGAGCAGTCCGAGCACATGTCGGACGGAATTTAAATATTGTAATTAGAACGAGAGCGCGTAATCGCGGGGCGATCGGGATGAGACGGCCCGAGCCCGAGAAGTCGAGGAGTTTTACCACCGACGTGTTTCGGTGGGCGAGCCCGGGGCCCGGGGCGAGCATATGGCCGCACAATTACCGGCGCGAAACTCCGAAAAACACGGGAGACATGGGCAAGCACGACTCTTATCGGCGCTCACGATCCCGGTCATTTTCGGCCGCACCGTCCGCGTCCGTTGAAAAAGTCGTCAGGCCGGGGACACCGTGTTTGCCCTTCGTTACGTGTAACGTATCTCCCGGAAACCTAAATCGAGTTCGCGATGTTGCACGGCATTGTGCGTACGCTGTATCTTGTGATCGCGAGTGAACAGAAACATCCTACAAAAACAAAAAAAAAAGTAAAATCGTGTCGCAAGATGAAGATAAACTGCTTAAGCATGCATCTTTATGAACTGACAATTAATTATCAATTGAAGGTCTCGTGATAGCAGTAAATTTTTTAGCAATAAAGTAATCGTATTTATATATAACATTCTCTTGGGATGTAATTGTATATAATTTGTCGAAAACGCTTTCAATGTATAGGGCTGCGTTCGGATTCTTCACCCGAGTGCCAAAAATCCTATAGTATATGTTACTTGCACTATATATAGATTTTCGGCACCCAGGTGGGGAATCGGAACGCACCCCAGGATAAAACACTGCGCGACAATGAAATAATCCTAGATATAAAATACCTTTATATATAGGCTTTATGTTAAAAGCGGAAAATAAAGAGTCGCGTATTCGATCTGACTGAATCGGTAAAAAAAAAAAACTTTATTATTTAATTCGATATGTCACGTGGTAGGTATCGCTCGCCGGCACCTACACGTACGTGAAACCGTGATTTCCAGCGGCGGCAAATTGATAAAGTGAGTGACAAGTCGTTAAATCACCTGCGGGAACGGTCATCGAGACGCGATTGCATGTGCAGTCGCACTTTCGCGTGTGCGCGACAAGAGCCAACGACTGAAAGCGGGCGAGGGGAGGAAAAATGGTAAGATAAAAACGTCAGATTTCGTCAGCCGTTCAGGCAGGTAAGTGCAGAATGAGAGCGGAATTAAAAATATCAGCAATTAACTCTTACTCTGTTGCACGGGAGCGATAATTAGTGCTTTACCTGGAAAACTTTTATTCTACCGTCGTAATGATTCGCGATTTAGCCGAATGAAATTACGAGGAAGAAACGAACTTGAGGCCCACGCATTGTTCTCTACCGTGCAGAAAAGGGGCGTGGATCGAGCGCGCCATCAGGGCGATTAGTTTAATTCTTTAATTTTTGTAAATTGCTTCTTTTCTATACGGGAATATACGATTGCTTTATTTTCGTTGGCACATTTTTTCCGGGCCGTTCTCTCCGATTCCATTCAAGGCGTGGAAAAGGGAAAAGCGCGGAAGAATGAAATTTTACACGTGGCAAGAGACTCTCGCGATAACCGCCGCGCGTTTCCCATGAAAACAGAAATTGGGCGTTGTGAGAGAAATTACAGTCGAAATTGGGTGAGAACCACTGGGAGAACGCGCGGGGATTGTTTTACTTGGCGGCCTTCCTGGTGCGGACGTCGCAATTGGCGTGGCAGTCTAAATAGTGTCTACCATATTCCAGCCTCCCCGACACTCGACAACTTACGCTAATTCTGACACCAGCCCCGCGCGCGCGCGCGTACACACTTTCTCTTTCACCATACGGTCGTTCTCAACGAATTCAGATCCCAATCTCGATCGTCAGAACGTAAGCAACGTGCGTAAAAGAAACGGAAGTTCCGGCGAGATCCGAGGAAACGATTGCGCGGATTAGGCGCGTGAATCTCATGACAGTGGCGGGTGTAAAGTGCCGGGAATTAAGCATTATAAGCATCGGTGTGTGCGTAATTGAAATCATATGATCTTTTCAATTATAAAGAGATTTACCATGTCGTTGTCGGAAGATGCGAAGAAATATATCATAATAGCAATGAAATTATGAAAACAATACAGAAAGCAATGCTCCTCTCTTCCTCGTTCGTAAAAAGGGGAGAAATTTTAAAGCTTAGCAGGTGTGCGCTTCGTAATCTACTGCGAGAGATCGTGATTTCATTTCTATTTCCGCACTTTTATACGCGATCGCGATGGAAAGAAAGGCGCCGCTGCTACCATTCGAATTAACGAACAATTACCGTCACTTCGTGAGATGACTCGCGCGATCCGAGTCCGAGGGCCTCACGGGTGTGTATAATATTATCCGTTGAAACGGCTTTCGAATCGTCAGCGGCGCGATGGTCGGCGGTTTCAAAAGGACGCTCGATGAAAAGCGAGAAGAGATCGGAACGAAAGTGTAGCGCTACAAGGACAATTGAAATTTCGCTCGGACGGAGAATTGACATGGGGAAAATAATTTCTTCCGTCCGGAACAATTGCTACTACTCTCAGGTGGACGATGATGAGCCGGCCGGCGCGGGGGCGGGATCGCAACGACGCCGGGCAGTGCGAAGCGGATTCTGGGAAATCGAGCGCCGAAGAGAGAGAGAGAGAGAGAGAGAGAGAGGGGGGGGGGGGCTTCGAAGACTCAGACCCACGATGATGGATGAAGAATCATTTAGGGAAGAAGAGTGGTAAGGACTCTCCGCGCGCGGGAAGGAACTATTAATTATGACAAAAGGAACCGCGGTTCGGCATCGGGCATATAAGCGGCGGGCCCCGAAAAGGAGCGAGCGATTAGTTACTTTAACCAAATTATCTCGCGGACAATGGGCCCAACAGGTGAGAAGTCTTCTTTTGCTTCGTGTTTCTGATTCGGAAGAAGATCGTTGCCCTCGCGACGCGTCACACTAGCGGAAAAAGGATGCAAATCAACCTTAGAATCGAGACCATGCGAATCTTCCGCACTGGAACGACTGATCTTCGCTTCGAGTGATTTGCCAGGTGAGTTTGTCGAATTTCAATATTTATTTTGAAATATGAAAAATTTCTATTGTTGCGTTTATATTTTATGGTATTTTTTTAAAAATAGAAATATAAAATGATTCTGTAACAACCGCTTAGAAAGCCCTACATTACTCGCGTGTTTTTTTAAATGTAATTACTCTCGAGTGGGGTGTATTTTATACTCATACTTTATATCCAATTTTTATTATTCTCTTTGATGATTTTTACAATTAAATGAAGATTGATAAACAATCAATTTTAGAGGGAACGCTAATTCGGTCAGAACTGTATTTTGGCCTAATAATATTATTCGTGTACAAAGATGATATTCTATATATCTTTTAGATAAAGATAAGTATGAAAGTTCTTTAATTGTGAGACAATTTGTGCAACGTTTTATCGATAAAAAAGTTTTACTCTGTGAATTTAGTAGATTTCTAAGGTTGGGGTGTATTTTACACCTCACACGAGTAACGTAAAGATAATCATGCATGGAAACTATGTGATATCAAATTTTTATCTTTAGTGTTTTTTATCTCAGTATAATTGTTTTTCCAAACAGCTCGTATGCGTTCTGACTATCTAAAAAATTAATTCGTTGACACCTCGTTTCTCTCCTTCACCTCGATATCTTTAGCTTCTGAAAATCAATTACCGAGGCCGTGTTCCTCTCGTCCATCGGCCGTCCCGCCATTTTCAGAAGGCGCACAATACGCGCCGATGCGCAATTACGTCAATTACACCAAACTCGGTAGCTAAATTGGATGTGCACGCATACAGGCACGGAGTGGAGTAACGGCCAGTTATCCAATATCCAGGACGCCGTGACGGCGACCGCGATGGTTTCAGGTCGTCGTTTCCATTGTGCCCCGAGTGGACAAGATGATCGTCGCTCATTTGTTTCCTGGCGGGGCGCGTCTCGACGCGCGGCAACAACGGCAGCAGCAACAGCAGCAACAGCAGCAGCAGCAGCAGCAGCAACAACAACGCGACCGACGGACGGACGGGCAGCGTGCACCAGCGGCCGACAAGACTGCCTGTAATTTCGTACGTCAGCGCCGAATATTAATTCGAATTCCTGCCTCGGCCTCCGGTCTGCCGTGACCGGACCAGGTGAGTAGGAGAGACGCAGGAGGCGAAGGCGAGTAGCAGGAGAGAGGGGCAGTTTTTGTCCGGTAAATGAAATATCTTCGGTAGCCGGGCGTCCCGCGGCGATCGAGTTCGCTTCCACCGGCTTTTGTACCGGCGTCGGATTCTTCGGCGACTCCCCGTAGCGGATAAGTGGAATCATTTCAACGATCGTCTACGAAGATCGAGCTGCGCCGGGTCCTGCGGACAGCATCGCTAATACGGCGCTCTTGACTCGCTTCTGAACGCAACGATCGTCGCTTCCTCCCGCGACTCCTCGAAGTGAGTTCCTCTCGATTTTATTTCAGATCTGGAGCAGCATGTAAATTCCTTACGAGCTCATTGAATTCGCGTTTGTCCACGTCGAAACCGCCTCACGAGTCAGTCGTATTATTAATGCTCATTAATGTGAGGAAATCAAGTACATAATGCACTATGAGATATGATTAAGTTGTACCTACGGAAGAAATTTCGAATAAATTAACCACTGTAGAGGGAAATTTTGCGAATGTGGATACTAGAACTAACAAAAATTAGGCATTATTGAATATCGCATTCTTCGTTCGTTCATTCCGATGCAAAATTACTCCCGTCGAAATTGATTCCTTTTTCGTATCGTAAAGTTTAGCGCGTTCGACGATAATCTTAAATTAATTCGAGAATACCAATCAGCCGATACAACACTCGTGGTAATCCGCCGCTAATTGACGGGACCATCTGCATTCTTTACGGGTCCATCGTAATCTCCCTCGCTGAGAAATCGCAGAACCGTCGAATTCGTCGCGTTTATCGGCTGAAGTGCATTTCCTCGCCGATAAGATGCGCCAGCAGCTGCATCGGTTACATTCAACTCGTAACGTCACTTTGAGAGACCTCAGGATGAACGCCTTAATTTTATACGGCAGTACCGGCTTCTTTTAGGGGTGCAATGTTAAAAACGAGCAGTTTCTATCAAGAACTAATTTTTCTCGTTACAAAGACGATATCTTAAATTTAAGCTCAGCGTGTGCAAATATTTTTCAAGACATTTTTTGAACAGAATCTACAATATCTTCTAAAAAAGCTAAATTTTTGTATAAGAAGTTATAGATCCCAATTTATTCAATTTTTCACAATAAATATATTTTATCTAAAAAGTTAGAGATGAAAGTTATAATCATAGGTTGCAGGAATATAGTTAAAAATTCTCGCTTAGGGAGTCGATACGCCTAAAGCCGGTGCTGCACGGCAGGTCCATGTCGTTAGAAGGGAACAAGTCGATCGCGGCAGATATCAGAAAAGCACGAGCGAACGACGTCGTGCATCGGAGTGGTCGCGCCAAAAGGGAAGACGGCAGATAATTAAGGCGCTATGTAGTAAACGCTTGGCATTTGTGTGTACGTGCGTGTATGCGTGGCCGCCGTGTATTGTGCGTATCGGGTCGAGTACATAACTCCGTGACACATATTGATGATGGTAGCACTGCCATCTTTTAACTGATACCCTCGCTTCTTCGTCTTTGTTTCCTACCGACGCGCACGGTGGCGGATAAGCATTGCCGTGTGCGAAAAACGCGAGATTCGACGATATCGAGATTGATGCCCTCGTAAAAATCAGATTTCGCGAGTACGAAGCGACAAAATCCGATCCTTCAATCGGGTCATTTACGAACATCGCGCAATAAAAAAAATCGCATGATCGATTTAAGTAAAGTTGGGAATTTAACGAGGAATATGAAAAGTATTAAAATCTTCTAGTTTTACGTAAAGGTATATAACATTCAACACACGTATAATATGCGCATGGACAATTAACAGTGTCTAGTAGGAGCACAAATGTAATATTTAGAATTTAACATTTTTATGTGGTCCAATAGTTGTAGATATTACGAACGTTGGAAGAAGATAAATGTTCGCTGCTAAGAACTGCTAAAACGGCGAGAATCATTAAAAGTGGTGTTACAAGGAATTCTCATTAAGGTGATGTTTCGATATAACTATAATATCACGTGTCCGTTACATAATACAGAAATGAAGAGAAAGAAGCTCGTACATAAGTCGGCGACACATATTGATGATGGTAGCACTGCCGTCTTTTAACTACCGCTCGTCTCCTCTCGTTCTTTCTTCCACACGGCGGCGGCTGTGCGCTGCCAAGAGAGATCGGCGAAGACCGGATGACGCGCGGATGAAACGGGAGGTGGGTACATTAGGGGGCTAATTTGGCAGCGTGCCGGTTGTTAATTTTAATTGCAAAAATAATACGGCAAAAAACTTTCGCCGTCCGGACCAACGGGCTCGGGCTGTTACAAACGAGCCTTGGATGGTACGCGGAATCGCGAATTTCTTTTTTGGAGTGGAACACGCGTACGATATCGTACGACGTGAGACGCCAAACATTGGAACTGAAAATATTAAGGCATTATCACGGTCGCGTTAATGCATGCAACAAAAATGTTGGCAATGCCTCTGACTCGGATGAATAAAATGCGTTGACGTTTGTATATACAATTCCTGACCTGACGCTAATTTATCGATTCTTTATTCACAATCAGAAATAATAGAACAGATAATTGTGTTCCCTCAATCCAGAAAGATTTTAGTTGAAGCTTGTGAAATTTATTTACTAATAGAAAATTTCTTTCTAAAGTGTGCTCAAATATTTGTTTTCATTAGTCTTATCGTTTAATTAGACGCACACATATCTTCTAAATGTATTAACCATTAAATGCCACACCTCTCAAGAATCTCGTAAATGACACATGGGGTCTAAAAGACCCCAGCATGAAAAATGTCTCCTTACTTATTAATTTTTTGATATTTAGTTATGAAAATTATTTTCAATGTTGTTCAAGGCTTAGAAAAGAGAATAAAATGCTTATATTGTTAAAATTTCAATTTCAACATAGTATAAAAAATTAAGATCGCCAACAGTTAAAATATTGGCTCCAAAATCAAAAAAATAATAAATAATAAATAAATAAATATGAGCTCCATTTTTGGCGGGAACATTTGAAAATATATCATTCTAAAGGGTCTGGGGTCCGCTGGACCCCGGGTGGCATTTAAGGGTTAAGAATAATTCAGTTTTTGTCACGAAATTATCAGAAATAATGTTCAGTTAATTATTTCGGAATGATGAAAAACGGGAAGAAATTAGATACACGTTTCATTCTTTTTACTATTTATTCCTAGGATACATAATTTCTTCGAGAGACATGATTTACATACACATGTCAATATTATTATATGATAATTATGACATGTGCACTTCCGCCTTGCAACGCGCGGTAAAAACCAGCTTTTCACGGCACAGTGCTCATCCTCACGTAATGTAAAAGTCTGATCCTGTCAAGGATCTTTCGGCGCAGCCCTTCAGCCGGCGCGAGGACGTCACAGGCTACACACAAGCCCGCGACGGAATAATTTGTCAAACTTGTCAAGGAGACAGCGGCGCGACCGTGGCTTGGCCTAATGAAGCGTCACGAAATTCCTCTGCGAAACACGTTGACGATTTATCCGGCCCATTGCACCCCGACTAGCTCACCATGAGAACGGTCTTATTTCACGGGACGTTACGACGCGCCTTCGGCGCGCTTACGAGCGCGGAACTCCGCAAAAACGTCCCGCGAACGAGGAAATCGCGGCAACGCAATCCGCGCGCCAAAGCGAATCGCAAAACGTGCCAATCCGTAGGAACGTCGACTACTCCGCGTGTACCGATCGCGGATCGTGACGGCTCTATCTCTGGTCGTAAGTAAACTCTGGGAACGTAGTCTCGCTTATAGATGACAACATGATAGTTAACATGCGTGACTAAAGACTATAAAATTTCGATAGAATAATAAAAAGCAATATTAAATATATTATAGGTATATACGTAGGATTGTGCATTTAATTATAATATTGATAAAAGGGAAACTATACGCATGTAGGTCATTGATAAAGAAATTATGATCGAAGAATTGACATTTGTCTTTATCTTTTTGTCTGATAAGACTATAACGAGAAATTGATATTCGCGTTTGTGAATGTAATAAAGAATATATTGCGTAGTTACTGGGCGTATTAAGGTGCTGCGGCGCGCGCGTTCAAGATTTAATCGAACGCAAACAGCCGTTCAGTATTTTTCAACCTTTCCTTGGTAATTGGTTTTTCACGCCTCGGGACTGCTCGCGAAGACACCCGGCGCGGCGTCACGGTGCAAACCGGCCGCGCCGATGCGCGCCGGAGAGTAGCGTTAATAAAAAGTAGCTCGGGGTGGAGCAGCTGGCCAGCTAAGTGAAATTAATTGGCGCCGATAACTTATAGCATACAGATAGCCGGACGGGAGGACCGCGAAGGCGAGGTAGCGCGATGGTGCCCACGCCCGACCGTATCGCCCGCATACGTGAGCGATTTCGAGACGTCGTCGTCGTCGTCATCGTCGTCGGCGTCGCGTGCATTGGTGTTGCGCTTCGCTCACCGTAGGCGCGGCGCGCGCGCGAATATATCGTTGTATGCATATCTTCTCGTGCATGCACGGCCGTCTGCATAAAAGGCCGGGTCTGCACATCGCCTTTATGATGCAAAGAAGGCCTGCATTAGCCGGCAACAATGCATCGACCACGGCCTCCACCCCCCGCGCCGCTCCGACTGTACCCCTTCTACCTTCGTCCCCTGCCCTCCCCTCTTCGCCTCTGCCCGCTCTGCTTCCCTCGACTCCCCGGCCCGCGCGCGGTTCTTCTTTTTCTCTGGTAACAGGCTTGTTAAAGTAATAACTCTAATTATACACCGTTCCGATACACCTTCTCACCTTTTTCAATGAGCCGCTCGAGAGCGCGTTACGTCTCTCGTTTTCTTCCGCCGCGCGTTTCTTTGTCCTACGCGTCCGCCAGCGTGATCTTCCCTCTCCCTCCCATGCCCCGGAATCGTCTTCTTCTTCGTCTTCTTCGTCGCGCGCGAAGCATGAACCGAAAGTTCCGGTTAGGTTGCGTCCGGTGCAAAATGGGGTTGAATGTAATGCGCGGCTATATGCATAATTTATACCATCGCGAAGTCGCGAAGGGAAGCGAGGATAGCCTCTCGAGAGACTGAGCATGTTTGCGACGACTCTCACGCACCTCTTAGATAGTCAGCGAGTAATAGAAGTGTAAACGGCATTTTTTAAAATTTCGTAAATATTTTAAAATATATTTTTTACAAGTATAAGACAAACGATGAATTCTACATTCGCAAATCTAATCTGATATGCTAATAGTGAAAGTATTGTAAAATGTGATAATAATTTCATATCTACTCGACATATCTTGAAACGCTGCGAGTTGTACAATATTGTTTAACAAAAATGTCGTACAAAATAATTTTGCCGTAACAACGGAAACATCTTTCAGCTTGTGTTCGTCCAGCGAAAGCGTTAATCCTAGTCAATCGAATCTTTTCTCCGGGGTGAAGCGAGATTCAATAACCCGATGCAATCGCAATCGGAAACTTGCGAGCAGCGGAAGCTTATCAGTGAAGATTGCCCGGTAAACTCGGGGCTCCGGGCGTCTCCTTTCGCAGCCCGGGCACGCAGCAGATAGTAAAGGGAGGCAAGTGTCGTCGTCCTCTTGAGGACGTGCCTCTGTAAGTACCCGAACAATTCGTCTTTAAATCCAATTAGCCGCGAGTCGGTCGGCGGTCGTAACAATAACACTTTGCCCTTTACAATGCGGTGGCGCGGTTGCTTAATACCGTGTTCGCCACGCCCCCGCGTGCAAAGCCCCCTCTGGTCCCTCTTCACCACTGTCCCCACCTCCGTGTAGTCAGTCCCCTCTCCGGGCTTCTCTCATGTGCCGGTGCCCTTTTGTTTCGCGGTTCATTTGTCTTTCCTCCTATCTCTCTCCGTGCCGCCCTTTCGTCTTTTCTCGCTCGTTTTCTCTCTTCTTTCTTCACGTTGGATCGGGTTCTCCTTCTCTCTTTTGTTTTCCTCGCTCTCTTTCTCCCTGACTCCCTTTTCTCGCTCTTTCTGTTTCCACGGTTCGGCCCACCGTCTCGATGGGATCCCTCTGACCACATCATGGTCGAGAATTGTCCAGTCCCCGTACGGCCACAAAGCGATAAATTAACCTGCATCGAGAGCACGCTCGTAAAGGTATCGTTCATGGTATACCGCACATTATGACCGATCAATGAGAATGTCACCCGTAGAGACAAGTTAGGTGGTCACCTTGGATTTCTGTGTGGAATAAAGGTAGATTTTACACTTGTTAACATAGCGACCGCAAAGCATAAAATCTTTCACGTGCAACAAAGTGGACATCTTAAACGATGCTTCTGGAAATGTGCTTGTCGGTTCAGTCAAAAGATTATTATTTACTATTTCAATTTTCACGCATTATACTTATACATTTGTATATGGTGATTCTAGTAACTGGGTTGGATTATAGGTCTTTTCTAACAATAAGTCAAAAAAGAAAAAAGGGAAAGAGGAAAATCTTTTCCTGTAATTCTATTCTTTTTAACAATGCACCAATACATTTGCAAAATACAACATCGCATTTTCTTTTTAAATGAATCATATATCTTCTTTAACGTATAAATCGCTTCTTTTCATTATACTGTATAAAAGGTATTATAATAGGTTACGGTAATCGAAAGAATTTTTTTATTGTTATGGAGTTTTTTGAAAGTTATTAACATATATATTCGCAGATTTCTCCTTCAGAAAATAACTTGAAAAAACGAATTATAATAGCTTGTCCTAATGTAACTAGTGACCAATTTGGCAATATTAAAAAACATTAAAAAATGTGTTAGAAAATGTATTTTTAAAATGCCATATGGTGATACATCTGAGCATGCACTTAATATAATAAAGTAGTATATGTATAGTAAAGTAAATACTGACCCTCCAGTTATCTAACTTTTAATACTTTTATACGAAGAATAATGAGAAGAATTTATGCTGAAAAAGTATATAATGCCATTAAAAAAAAGTACTGTTGGATCTTGCAAGTGCATTGATGCATTGTTCGAAAAAATATAATCACAGTCACAATCCGCAAGTTATGTAATATTGATCGGTATTAAGAACGTTCTTAAGTACTCCACTTTTTCTTTGTGATATTGTGTATATCCGACACTTGATTACTTGATTACTAGTCTATTCAAATCAGGAAATTACAGAGAATATTAATCACCGCGCTGTTTAGCGCAAGGCATTAGAGAGAAGTGTATTAATTACCGCGCTGTTTAATGCAGAGGATTTTATGAAGAAAATGATGGGAAAAAAGTTTTTTAAGATCGATAGAAAAGAGAACGCAGCGCGGAACACTGTACGCTTCTCAATGATAATAATGAGCGATCGCTTTAATAATAATTTACGAATAATAATAATGACCTGATTTATTTTAATGAACCTTATTTCTCTAATTGTAAGATTACGTTTAGACTATGACGAGTTATACGAGTATTACTGTTGCAACCGATTGTTAGGATTCACTATAATTCGCTCATTGTGGACGGTTCTTTCACAAATCGATTATTAGCGGAAAGAAAAAAATCGTCCGTCCCGTAACAACGATTTCATGCGAATCCTTTCGGGTCCGTCCAGGATAGGCAATTGATAAAAGACTAATATTTCGTCATAATGACGGCACGAACTCGCGGGCATTTAATTCCCAACGACTCACCTCCCAGCCTCCCTCGCCGCAACGATCTATAAGCGATCTTTCGTCTGGACCGGATAATAAAGACTCGATATAATAAGGGCCAGGTTCCGCGATTGATCACGACCTACGGTCGAACTGCCGCGCCGGCGACATCGTCGCTCGCAGTCTCAGAGGGGGAGCTTTTTTCGCAATTCCGACTCCGATCGCCGGCGATTGTCCCCTTACCCCCTTCATTCCCGGATAATGACGGAACGATCTCGGGCATTTAATTTCCAAGTCTCTCCCGCGTCCCCGTCGACCGCGCGAGGGAGGACTCTCTTGTCGGGCGGGGGCGAGTCCGTTCAAATGACAGTAATATCGTTGCCTTGCGGTTTTGTGCACCACCGTCTGATTATAGTCCACTTCCGCCGCGTAAACAACGGTCTCCGACAAACCTCTCTTAATGGCCTCTACCCCTCCGCGGGCGGGCAGATGTGAGGTGCATCGTCTCCACATTGGCACTCCATCTCTCCCCTAATTTCGCGAGGGTATATAGCTATATCGCGAGTAAACTTGAAATTTATCGTTTGTCGTTGCGACTTATATAGTTGATTCTCTCTAACTTTACTCTAAATTACCGGTTTTATTTGTCGTGGAGCAATCTTCATGAGATTGGTGACGAAAATTGTCGATCGGAGAAGATATGAATTGCAAAATAGCCATGCGGTATACATAAACGACAAAGCAGAGGCAAAGCCGAAGACTCGTGAATTACTTATGAAACATACACGAACGCGTTTTCTTTTGCTGTTTAATAGATTATGCTCTCTCGAAACGTTACAGAGAAGTCGCCAGATTACGGTGGGCAAGCTCACCGTAACTCGCTGCTTTGACATATATCTGCCGCAGCTGCTGGCGCGCTGAAATTCTAAGGGCCAATTATACGTATTCCGACGTGGAAGGTAGAGAGATAGTTGAGCGGGTCACGGGCGCATCCCGCGTGCAACGAGCTTTAAGGTACGGGACCGGGTAATGAATTGTGTTTCATTTCAGTTGCTCCGAAACGTGTAATTTCGCCTCTCCGAGTTCGCCTAATTAGGCGGGGACATCTGTGCCCAGAGGCTCTCATACGGCGAGCGCGGCGCTTACGTTGCGTTTGTGTTTCCATTATGCTGAAACAGCTTTACCACGCGGTGACAGTAAATTGCGGTGCGCAAACGTGGATAAAAAGGACAGCGCGAAATGGGCGAGAAACTTGAAACGCGTTCGAAATCGTAGATAGAGTCTTGTCAAAACCGTAATAAGCTAGTTAACTCTGTTGTTCACTACGGACCTTTCGCCTACACAGCGTTTGCTTCGAACACAATAATCAAATACCTCGAAGCCGATATTCTTTTCCCCCTTCTTTTCATTTACGCATTTATTGCGCGATAATGAAATGTTCGCTTGGATTATAAGTTATCCATGAGCGCAAGGTCGTCGAAACGCTTTCGAGAGCCGTCCGCAAAAGGCGACCCCGCGTTTTCCAGGCACGTCTCTCTACCTCGGCCTCTGTAATTTCGTGCTAATACCACTCGCCGCGGAAAATATTATCCCGCGTGCCAATCGCAATGTAATCTTCCTATCTATTACGGACGACTCGAGACTCGCGTACACGTACCTACGTAGCCGCGAACTTTTGATCTTATCAACGCGATATTACGGAATCACACACGGAAACCCGTGGTGGTGAGACGTATCTCTTATTGAAGAAATCAGGGATCTGTAAACGTCTAATCTCGAATGCAATAAACCGCGAGTCATTCTCTCACGGGCCATAACAACAACCTGGTCGTAATTGATCGTCGTCAAATACTTCAGATTTCCGAGTACCGTAAACGACGATCCGTTTCATAATTCATAAGACGCTTTTGACTAACGATAAATCAATAAATTCCTATCGATTCTCGGCTTGTAAAGTAATGCATTATTTAACAATAAATTTGCATTATGAATTAAAATAGGGGATGACACGTTGAGGAAAATAATGATCTCCGCGTAGGAATAATCAATCACGTTCTGTTGCCATTAGGGTAACCAGCAGCTTGCTGTTACACCGTGTCCGTAAATGACGAAATGCTATTTTTGCAGCAATCGCGATCTTTTTATCTAGCACAAACGATCCATCTGTTCGCCTCGCACTTCCGCAGATATATGTGCTTCCGATCTTATCGCCGTAATATTACGTCCCAATCGAAAACGTCCAAACGCCGTTATCGGAGAGAAACCGTATCCCCGATCTGTATATATCTAGATTTAAATTGCAAATTCTTAAACTCAACGACATTCACAGTCTTTAGACAGGTCCCGTCGGTGGTACATCGCGCAATTTGTAAATTTGTTATCCACTGTGCCGATCGTAATCGTTCTGTCGATCGCCGCGGACCTGGCCTTTACAATCGTGGAATCGCGATGATGCACTTTCGATCTTATCGTCATTACATTGCGCCGCGTATCGAACGGTACAGGTGTCGGCTGTTGGCTGAAAGGCATTGTTCGTATCTCGTCCATCGATAATATCCCAAATATAAATATGTTTCTTACTCGCGATGCCAGCTGCAATCGCTTCTCTCTCTCTCTCTCTCTCTCTCTCTCTCTCTCTCTCTCTCTCTTTCTCTTTCTCGGAAAAAAGATATATTTAACAACCGAAAGAAACAACTCGTTATGATACTTCTTATTGACCGGCAAGAGAGAAGAATGACTCAAACTCGTAAGCTTCTGACATTTACGTGCGTCACAGAACGTTAACTTCATTGGATAACCGTTTTCTTTGGCAATCGCAAAATAATCGTTTTAGCCATTACCGGAGAATAATCACGGTACACTTATCCGCAAGTAGTTATCTCTTTGTATAATCACCGCGATTTTAGAATCGAAATTTTCAGGCGAGCGTGCTCATTGAGGGACTTTCTTTTTTTCTGAAACGGTAACGAAAACGGCGAAATTGACCGGCGAAATTACTGGTTAATTATCTGCCTATTATTAGAAGTATTTTTAAACAAATACCATAAATCACAGACTTCGCAATTTGGACGTATTTCGGTGATTTTAAGTGAATTTTGAGCAAACATGTATTGGATTATTGTTTGATATCGCCGTAAGATTGTTACGGCAATATTAAAAAACTTATGTCTAGTTAAATTTATCACTTGCTCTTTCTGTGGTGGACACATTTAACCGGGGCTAATTTTGCTTTCTCATATACAATTACGATTTCAGCGGTGTCACCATTCAAGATATTTTCATTATTGAAAATGGTTATTATCACTGTTTAGCTGAGACAAAATGATTTTACATGACATTGTATGAAAAAATAACCATTACTTGAACAAAGAGGCGGCGTGTTGGAAGACATTTAGAACTTAGAACATTTGTAAACCTAGTTAATGAAATAGTTCGTTTCTTTTCTTTGTTACGTTGATTTCCATTCGTTTCAAGGTAATCCTTCCATTTTTACGACCTTTATGTATTTATTTCCAAAGAAGAATTTCGGAAATTATCTAAAGAAGAATTTAACCACTAATCTGTTCAACCATTCACAGCAGTTAAAATAACAAAGAGAGGAAGTTTAACTGAAAAATTCTTTCCATTAGTAAGTACATTGTGATCCTTTTTTTCTTATCCTTTATTTAGGGTCTCCGACCTTTCTTCAATGTGAATATTTCTTTCTTGAATATTTTTGAAAGTGAATTGATTTTTATGCTTCAAGCTTATGGTTTATTATCGGTATGGGACAAACTTTTTTTTCTCAAAAAGACACGTAGCTTAATTTTTGATATAGAGAAAATCCTTTTTCAAAAAAGTCTTAGCTTCTCTACATAGAAGCCTTGTCCAAATATTCACCTTTATTTGTACGCACCGCTGTCAGCCATTTCTTTTAGATTTGAAAACATCCGTAGCACAAGTCACGCCCGGCTAAAAACGTTTATTGATGCGATATTTCAAAGGTTCAGGAATTTTACAGACAGATCTCCTGTATTCATCCATTGTTGTGTTACGTATCATTTTCTATATCATATACGCAATTTGGATACTTCAATCTGTTAATATCTCTTAACAAAATTAGAAAAGATTTTGCTCGAAGCGTATCTTTATTGTTTCGTCAGATTTCTTTTACTGTGTTATAATAGTGTATTTCTAACACGATAGAGGCAGCGAAAGGATTAAAAGAAAGTCGTAGATCTAGAACTATATTTATATCCCGCATTTAGTACTAAATGTAGGCCGTCTGATTTTCAGTTCACGATAACGTTGCATGCAATCTCCATATTAGACAAATATAAAGATAGTAATTTGTGAGTTTACCGAGCTATGAATATATGCATCGGTAGATCTAGCTACCTAAATTTATGAATCCGTCGATTTCTAGAGATATGGCAATCTACGACTCTATCTCGCATATCTCATGTCAGATTACTATCTGTTATACAGAGTAGTCTCCAGCTACTCCGTACGCAATAATAATTCTACGTAAATGTTCATTTCAACAAATGTATAATACGTTGAACAACCCTCTGTGTGCTTCCAACAATCAATGTCTCATATATCTTAACATATATCTCAAGCACAATTTTCTGCATTAACGTCACAATGGTTCTCTTTACCGTATTATTTTAGAAACTTTTATCGTTCCTCATCATTTTAATAATTACTACATCATGCGTGTGAGTAACTATACGCATATAGGTGCCAGGTGCCAAATCTTTGCGATGATTCGGATTCGGTATCTCGCATTATGCTAATGCGCTAATCGTTCGAGACAGCTCGACACTTATCTCGTTCCCGAGATGCAGGACGAACGTGCCAGTTTCTCGAAACGACCTCGTGTCACGATCTCTCATCTCACGTATATAGATATATACGTATGCTGGGATCAGCAAAGTGATCGCGCTGCACCGATCGTGTTACGGTGTCTCCGTCCTTTCCAGTTCGTTCGGCCAGATTTCGTGCATGATCGCATCCGAATTATCACCGACATGTAGACACCTTTTAAATTGTCACAATAAGGAAAACGCAATAATTTTTTGCAATATACCGTATTCTCAAATAAATTAAGGGCTACAGTATGCAATCGTTTACCGATGGTGATACAAATCCAAGATGAAAGTTATAACACCTTGTAATTTATTCATCTCAATCAGTAATGGGGAAGAGATTACTTTTTAATCATAAACATGTATCTTACAATATTTTTTCTACATTAAAGTTAAGGAGCAACTTCTCTCGATGTATAATTTATATTAATTTTATTATTAATATAATAATTATATTAATTATCAATTTAATTATTGATATATTTTTATCTGTGCATAAGACAACGTATAACGTATTATTGATTTAAAAAATGCATTATATTGTTAATATATATTGTATAGATATTCCATTTAGTTATTTTTCAGCCGCAGTGCCGTAGCCATTGTGATTCCGACATGTATACTTTTATAATTCACTGGCTTCGATAAATCTGGATTATTTTTTATGAATTTTCTTTGGATAAAGATTCCGCAGAAAATAGCACATGATGGAAGCCTCTTACGGAGTTCCATGAGCTCATCCCCCCGTAAAAGACACCCTGGACCTCCCACGTTGGATATACGATACGTGAGGATCCGGGTGACAATCCCGATGGCTAATTGACCGTGCCAGCCGTGTCGATGATCTTTAAAAACATGCGCCGGGTCATAATCGCCTGAGACACGACACGCTGTATCATCCAAGGTATAATGTTTTCTCTGTTGAAAGTCTTCAAAAAAATCGAATACAGTAACGCACCATTGCATTTTAAGCTTGCGTCGTTCGGTATTTTTCCAATGTTGTTTCTCGTTAGGATTGTTGAATATCGCAGCTCTTTTGCGTTCCTCCTTATTACAATGAATATTTTCAAATTTATTCCCATGAGGTTAAAAAAGAGACCCGACATTTCCCAATGAGAATCGATTTATTTATTACTCTGCTTAACTTAATTATCTGCTTCTCGTATTTTAAAGATTTAGGCATAAGATTTAGCCGACCAACTCGAAATCAATCTTTCTAGAGAAAAAGTACGAAATATTATCATAGTGAGGGGGAGGGGGAGGGGGAAGGAGCAGCGGAATGTGAGGGGCTCTTGTGGGCCTCGGTAAACGGATGGACGATTGTTTTCCGAGGCAATCACGCGACGGCCAGCAGTACGGTAGCAGAATCGTACGGCGGCACGAATTCCGCGCAATCACGGCGAATTATCCGACTGATTGGATCGTTTATGCTGATCCTTTGATCTCGCGCTCCCATCCCCTAGGGCCCCCTCTCCTTACGCGTCTACGCGAAGTTGGCGTCCCGGGTCCGTTAGAGTTTATCCATCGCGGCATCGGCCGAATAAGGACGGAATAAAATAAGGAACGCTGCCCGCTCGTGGATCGAGCTGCGGTCAGGGACAATCAGCCGGCGAATTACCGATATGATTGCTACTGAAATATTCCCGCCGACAAAGGTCGAAATCCCCCGAAGGGGATTCCTTCGCGGCCACCCGCCAGCCTCGCGTCGACTTTTTGTTTGCCCACACCTAGATTGATATTTCACCGAGCGTGCGCGATATGGACCTGTTGACATGCGTTGCACAGTTCGTTTATACTAAATGTCAGAGCGACATATAGCTGAAAACAATAGTTATATCTGACGTACCTACGTTGGGATCATCGATTTGAAGCCTGAATTTTATGCCAGATGAATATTGTGAGAGTATATACAAGAAACAAAATATTGTTTAATTAAATTCTTTTAACTAGATCGTAAATTAATCGAAGACTCTTACCGCGTGGCACATACGGCACTTCTGCATATAATGCACATGACGCTAATTTTATTGACGTCATGAATACAATGTTATTCGTAGTACCTATATAATGTTATTCAAAGAATGGCGGAGCCCGTCTGACTTTCGGGCGTTCAACGTTCCGCGAATATTGTACGGCGACTCCGCGAGAGCATAATAACAATGGGAACGCTCGTCGAAGATGACGATAAGAGTAATGGCGCAATGAAGCTCTCCTTCTTGCCGTCATTATACTCGCTGCTTTATTATCGCGTCGCTGGGTAGCCCGCTCGTTATTGCCCGCCGTTAAACGAGAGCAAAGGACTAATAACGAAGCGGGACCGAGCTGGCTGCCGTGAATTAACGCCAGCATAAATTCCCATAGACACCTCCTTAATCGACGTGTTCCTCTGCACACGCTTACACACGCGCGCTTCCACACACACATATATGCACACGCATACATATGTCCTCGTTCAGGTAATATCTTCGCATTGGATTAGACACACAAACTCCACAAATACAGTAACCGATACAGTTACTCGCTCTTAATTGTTTCGAGCATATGAATAAAGAAATCGTTTAACGGCTGAAAACACGAGGCTAATGAAGGATGATCGCGATAACTGCACATTCAGTATCATGGAAACTGTATAACTATAGCGGCACACATTTGAAAGTCAATATTACACGATAGAATTGATATTTGAATGTTATTTGTGCATTAACTTTTGAAGATATTTAAATAGCATAAAAAAAAAGGATGGAATCGATGGAATTTTTTTATTACTGTGTAAGTCAATATGGACACAATCACTTTTTATCTGCCACAAAATGTTACGGTTTTCCAAATTACAATTAATTGCATTAAAATCCGAGTTATTTGTCAATAAAATATATGTAAAAAATAAGAAAAAGAAAGTAAAAAATTAAAAACATGAATAAACAGGCGGAAGATATACGAATTTAGCAAAATCTTATATAAAAACTTTTATATTGTGAAGATATACTTATATGGTCGCTTACGCCCTTCTATGAATAATTTTAACAGCGAGATACGAATTTAGCACGCGAGGTAGATACGCGGGGCCGAATCCAGATGCATTTTCGAAGCGAGCGCGAGCCGCGAGCGAGAAATTAGTGCGGTCAGTCGCGGGTTTAAGCGCGGAAACCCCGCGGGCATACACGAGCGGATTTCTTCTTCGGTGCAAGCTGCAAGGTGGCGATGTGGTAATGGTGACGATGGTGGTTGTGTGATGATGGTGTTGGTGGTGGTAGATGGATTCGCGGCGAAGTCGGTGCGGAACGACGGCAATTAATAGCGGGTGCCTATAGAACGCCCGCGGAAGTAAAAATAAAGCGGCACGAAGCGCGCCCCTTTGGCGGCACCATGGTCGAGTCATTAAGCAGTCCATGGGGGTGAGGTGAAAGAGAGAGAAAGAGAGAGAGAGAGAAGGGTTCTGACGATGGCAAAGGGGGAGGGCACACTGTATAATGTCCCGTGCGTTACCGCGGGAGAGCGAAACGCGGTGCATGTTGCATGCACGCGCACGCCCGCGATGCAGTGGCACGGGTCGAACAATAAAATCTGTAATTGCCTGTAATTGTCGGTCCTACGTGTTTGTTTTCGATCGAGAGCAGGGAGGGAAAGGGGGAACTGCAACGACAGTCGGACTCAATACACTCGCTAATATTGCGAATTGTTTGATGAATATTTATGACGTGCGGAGGTTAACGCGAGTACCTCGCAATTATGTTGGGATATTTTTTAACAGTTTCTTGCCGCCCATCAGAGTATATAGCGGCAGAACTTCGAGTTATGAAAAATTTATTCGTGTAAAATCAGATATAATTTGCAATTTGAAATTATTTATGCTGCGATTTAACATTAGGAACATGTAGAATCTAATCGATAGGTAAAATTTTATAAACGTGTATTCATAAAAGTGTCAAGGTGTGCATTCTCTAAATTTTTCAAAATTATTTTCGTCTGATTTTTTTAATGAACGAATTTACATAAATAAAGTACAATGGATGCGATGCTGATCGAAATCATTTCAAAAAGGACAAGGTGTTGTAAAAACGCGTGAAAAAGATACCTGCATTTCTCATCTCATTGTTTGCAATTACACAGCCCCATTAACGTCGTTTTGACATCGTTCGATAACCGGCTTTGACGTCACTCGTGAGTAGTCAGCGAGTGTGCATCCGCGGACGAAATGGACGATTGATCAGCCGCGATCAGACGCGCAGTCCCCGCTTAATGAAGGTAATTAAGTTTTTCTGCATCTCGAAGTCGCCACCACCACCACGTGCATGATGGATGTTTTGTCCGATCTCGTACGAAAGTGGTAGCACGCAGGGAAAGGGCGTGAGGGGGAGTGGGGGGGCCAAATAGACCCAGAAGACGAATGAAAAATTAGTCCTTCGAGAAAGAAAGAGAGAGAGAGAGAGATGGAGAGAGAGAGAGAGAGCGCACGTTTTTGCATCGTTCTCGCCATCCTTTCGTCTCCTCGGGCAACGATCTGATTGCCGTCTCAGATGCGGTGCATCGATGCGCCTGTTACGTTATTACGCGAATTAATTTGATTTATTACAGAAAACACAGGAGAGAACGATACGAAAATGTTCCTGGGTTCGACGTCCTGCGGTAGATTGAGAAGGTCGAGGGACATCAGGGACGAGCTCCGTGCGCCTTTATGATTGCGAGAAGTCTTTCGCGCAAAAAGGAATCTGCAGAAAACGGTCGCGTACTCGCTAATCGGTTTATAATGACGCGGCAAATGTTTTACCGTTTTTTTTTTTTTACAATCATGTTCTGATATTCACGTATGGAAGATACCGATAAGGAAATTTCTGTTTTAGACAAATATTGATGATACACAAACAAGATTTTAATATATTTTTAAACAGCTCCATTAACGTCGCTAGAAATCGTTGATTAAGTGTTCAATATTTATAAAAAAAAATTAAGATAAAAAATATATATTACAAAGAGGATATTATTTTTAACATAATTTTTTATTTATATAGTAATAACAACCATTTGTTATATCCTAATATTTTTTTTTGTTTTGGAATTCTCGCCACTCAAGTCCGTTAGTGCATGTTAAAGTGCAAATCGCTTGGTGCAAATATGCGTCAAATACGATGGTTTGCTACCCCGAAGGAGAGACGCAAAAGTAGCAACTAAGAGCACGGTCCGATCCGGTCGAAGGATCGCGAGAAAGAAATAAGGAAAAAAAGGGAAAGAAAGAAAGAAAGAAAGAGCTGGACGATGGACGAAGAAGCGCGACCGCGGTGGGCAATGAGTTCTCAATTTAGCCGGGTGCCTTCCGAGGAGGGATTAAAACGATTACCGAGATTGAGGGAGCGAGATGGACCGACTCTCTCGACGGCGCGCGGCGCGGCGGAGCTGCGAGGAAAACGATCGTGCCGCTGGAATTCTCGTTCGAGACGATTACGTCATTAGTAGGAACGGCACGGTAACAAGAGAGGAGATATGCCCATACGCGATATGCGTGTGCCCGCGCCGCGCAACTCTCCATCCATTTCCACTTCCACGTTGTGTATACCGAGCCTCGTGCGAGTGTACGACGCATCGCGCGCGGGGCATTTGCGTTGCGTGGTACCAACAGGACCCGCGCATCGGGATATACGGTACGTACGTACGTTCCTACGCGCGCAATGAATACGTGCCGGCATGCGGGTTCGCTATCATTTTATCAATCACGCCAGTAGTGCGATTCTGTAACTCGTTATGAGGTATCGACTATCGTTGCGCAGATATTTTATATGGTAAAAAAGCTGCGCAATTGTCGTTATAGCTCATAACGACGGCATAACGAGTTACAGAATTGCACTACAGGAGTCAACCTGCGACGGCGCCTCGCGAAACGCTGAGAATGCACGTTAATAGAAATAACGACAATACGATTTACCGGGACATCGTGTTTGGAACATTTCCCGAGCATACATTTCTAATTTATTCCCTTTGTTTGCGATCATCTCGTTTTAATACATGCTAGCGTATTAAAATAATAGGAAAGAAGAGTTAGGATATATGAGCTAGTATGGAAAATTTAGGCTTCGAAGCATAACTTTGGATTCGAAAAATTTATGTTTAAAATAAGTTGTATATATTTGTGTTATTGTAATATAATTTATGAGATACGCGTAAAAAGATATTTGTATCGAGATTATAAAAATTTCACGGTCCACTTTTTGCCACACATCCGTGTCAAATACTGAATGAGAGACGTGGAACCGTATGAGTGCACGATGCGGGCAATTTATTCTGCATAGAGTACGTCGTATTAAGCCACGTAAACATCCCGGAATAATCGGTACAATCGATGAAGCCCGATCCGGGCGAAGGGATCATAAAAATCGACGGGGGTTTATCGGATCGGCGGATTCATCGATGAGATCGGGCAGCCGAGCCCCGATGCTGCGAGGAGATCGGTCAAAGACGGAATGCAGTCTTGCCGCAAGAGAGACTTTGTAAGCGATCGGCCAATCGACTCTTTCGCAAGTTTGCGCAATGTAGATCAGCGCGAGACACAGCGGTGCGGTGTATTCATGCGCGGGGTATTCTTCTTTCGGCCTCGCCCAGCAGCGTGTACCGACCATGCATCAAGGACTCTACTCCGAAGACACTGTTTGTCCCTACATATAGAACTAAAATCGGGCTTTTCCTGACAGATAGAAGTAATACGAATAATTAAAAATGATTAAAGAAAGTAGACTCTGACATTTGATTTTTTTTAATTTCATAATTGGAATTCTATAACTTGGTATGTAATTATGTAACGTCATAAACTAGTCAGATTTAAAAGAATTTCCTTCATTAGTTCCACTTGTTAGTTTTTCTGTCTTAGATAATAAATCATTTATTTGACACCTTAATATTCGTGTTCGCCCATTTATTAGCCCATGACCTTTTCATATTGCTTTGCAAATAATTGGTTCTCTTAAAGTTTCATGATTTTGTGCTATTATATCGCGCAGTGATTTATTCATCACTTTGGTGTAATAAGTGTTGAGAGGTAGAGAGGTATGACGAAAGGTATGACGAGATAAACCGAAAAGTTTAATTGAACTTTGCATTCCAGTGTGATTAGTAGTTGAGTGTGATTAGTAGTTGACAAGTGAGATTAGTAGTTTCTTATGTCTGTTTAAATGGACTATTATGTTCGGACATTCGCGTTCGCTGTTCGTTCGGTGTTCGTTCGCTAAGTGTATATCCAGCTTTAGAAGTTATTTGATTATTTTATTAAAATATCACGTCAACGTATTACTTCTTCTGTCATTAGGCTATCTAAGATACGCATACAGCGACATATTTGCTAATATAATGCGATAATCTATATCGCATGTGATAGCCCATGTTCCGTTCCTTCCTTGTTTTCTGGTCGTCAACATCGTCCGCGGCCACACGTTACGGGCTTCAAACCACAGAGCTTAAGGTTCCCATATGTATCGTATGTTGTCGACACGCACGCAAACGCAGCGCGCGCGCGGATTCTCACGACGGATGCACGCACGTCATTCGCTTAAAAGTCGATCGCAAAAATACTCCTTTGCGAAAGTCTATAAGTCTGCAGATGCAACAGATTAAGAATCTGAGGTATTAAAATTACTTTCAATTTCTCTTAGTTATGGAAAAAATATCCCTTATGTAAGGGAATTACATCGACGATTCGATTTTAAGTAAATTATTATTATGATTGTACATTTGTTACGCATTGACATGTTGTTACGTAAACTGTTATGTAAAATTATGAATTGTTGCTGAAAAACTCACTCATTACTTATTAGAAGTAAAAAAAAATAATAATAATTTATATAAGACTGCATAACGATGCGTGGTTGAAATGCGTTTACGTGTTAAGTTAGCGAATGTCAATCTCTTTTTAACAGAGGAGCCAGGAGACACCGTGTTTGCTGTCAAGTTAAATATAGGATACTGAATGAGTCAGCTTGCGCCAGTATTTCATGCATAAAAGTTGCTGAGTAGCTTCTCATTCACTTTAAGTGCCATTAAAAATGTTTTGTATCTAAAACTGGTATTTACGTATATTATGAAAAAATATGTCATTAAATCAAATTAACAAGAAGACTGAACAAGAATTAATAGTCGCGCAATAATCTTATGGAAATATAATACAATAAAATGTAAACCTAAACGTAAATCAATCTACTATTTTTACTTTTGATAAGCAAGGAGTGAGGTTTTTCAGCGACATTTTATAATTGTTGATAGGCATAGATGTGACAACGTGATAAAAGGCGAAACGGTGTAAGTATACAGGAAACCATACCGCGATACTCGCTAACTGCTGTAGGACAGACTGCGGTTTCTGCGGCGTTATATTCGTTTACCTTGCATTAATCATGGCGTTTTATGGTAATTCAATAGCGTCCTTCCCCGGTCGAGGTTCTTGCCGTCTTTTGCTCTGTAATCGATCCCATAACGTCGATATGATTCGTGGTACGGCGGGGATCGTGCGCACCGGTAACCCGATCGATCCAACCGATCGATCGATCAGTTGTCGTCATCGCCCTCGACCGATTTACTATACAACGTCGATGAAAGTTTCCTCTTATGGGCAAGCGATTTGTTCGTTAATAATTCCATAGAGTTGGCGTCGAATAAATGTACTTCGCGATTAGGTTTGAAGCAAAAAGTTATTTTTATTTTAATTCACGATTTATTCGCTGTTAAATATTAAAGGATGAAACTTATTAAATCAATAAGTTAAATAACATTTTGTTATTTTTAACTATTATATGTGTCAAAATTTTATTATTTTAACTTCATTGGTTTAGTTAAATTAACGATATATCGAGTAGAAGCAGGCGACATATAAGAATGGTTAAAAATGACTCAAATTAAGTATAATTTGACACTACGAATTTAACGGTGTTTGGTAGATACAGTGTATAACTACAAAAAAGGTAATCTCTTTTTTCTAAATTTTTTATATAATTTTAGTCATAAAGAGATTCTTAGCATTGAGGGATAATAAATGGATGATATTATTATCCTATCTTAAATGCGCAGATGCCAAAAATTTGCTTCACGATAATCCCTCGTACATTGCGAGTAGGCTACAAAATGACGATCCATTAAGAATGATGACTTCTGACAGGATCGCTGCGAACAAAAGTCATTGCTCCTCGAAGAGGAGAGGTTTTCTCAGATATTTTTCAGATATATAATACTCTGGGCGGTTAGCTTCGTGCGCGCTCCATCGCCTCCGATCATATCCTATGAGCGGGACGTAGAGGAAGAAAGGATCCGATAATAAGCCCGGACGTCATCCTTGAGTCGACGAAGAAGGGGAAACGTTCGTGGTTAAAGCGTGTTAAAATGGCTCTGACATAATTCTAGAAGACAATGCCCAACCTGTCCAGATCTATTGATAAAAGTGAAGATATATCTCACTAGATAAAGTACTGTCATGAATCTGTATCGCTGACCATGCTCGAACATAGGGACAATTTAATAACGTGGCATCTATTTTTCTAAAGTATATATCTATGCTTAAAAAAAAAATATATATATATATAGAAGTTTTTGCTAAAAAACAAATACAATAAATAGAAACTGTATGTAATTTAAATATAAAAAAACATCTCGTTAAATTTACAATAATAAACTGATAAGAGTCGTACCCAGATATGCCATAAAACGGTCATTTTTGTTATAATATAAACTAACATGTCAGTTACACAACACGGTTGAAGTACTGATAAGTGCAGGCGTAAAAACGATTCTCTAGCGTGCCGAAGTCTCTCACGGGGCTACTGTACAACGCACGCGGGCTCGTTCCCAGGTTGGAAGAAACCGAATAAGAAGGTGGTGCATCAGGAAGAAGGAGGCAAAGAAGAAGAAGATGAGGAAAGAGAAGCCAATGATATTTTTGCGGTGGCGCAAAGTTAAGGCCGTGGCCGCAGAGCAAACGTCGGTCGGCCGCAATCTTCGGTCAATTTCCGAGCAAGGGCCAAGCAATCTCGCTGAGCAAACAAAAAGGTGGCCACCGTGGGTTATCTTTCGTAAAAAAAAAAGAAGTGGGAGGGGGGTTCGAGTGGGGGCAGGCGACGCGGAGCGAGATGGAGAGAATCGTTGATCGACCCTTTGTCGGTGGCCCCGTCGAACGGAGATGCTTCAGTGGCAATCGCATCGATAATTTCACTTCGTTTCTCGACTACCGTATACTCCTCGTACAACTATCCAATCTCGCTGCCATTGCATCGCATCGCATCGCATCGCATCGAATCCCTCCCTCCATCGAGCGATTTTTCGAAAATCTTTCGAACAACATTCTTATGACTGAACAGCTGCTCTTGTGGAACAGCATTCCATAATTTCTCCCCATGAGAAACTTACGTCCTTCTTTAACTTCCAGATATAAAAAGTGCAAGAGGCATTTCAGACAAAGAGTTTCATTGCAACCGATGTAATTTTCATAAAATGATTTCTATCGTGTGACCTTCGTTTTTAAAATAACCGAGTTATTTAATATATTTTGTATTAGCTGCTTATTCTCACTGATACATTTATCAGAATTTTATATATTGTTCATCATTATACTATAATATTTCACCACAATGTACCTTGCGCTGATCTCAGTTAAGAAGAAAAGGCAGGTTGAGTTAATCTCTGTTTAATGACTGCCTTATCTTCGACGCAACTTAATTGCCGTCGACCAATCATCAGCGTGACGGCTATCGAGAATTAAGAGACTTGTATCGCGACGCATCGTACTTTCCGTCGCGACGGAGCAGTAAATTACAGTCGCTCTGGAGGACTATCAGTTTTCCATCACGACTCAATTACCGTCCGTCCAATTAATGCCCCAGAATTTTTCTTATCGAAACCAGACGATTTCGTGGGAGTCTGAGGTTAAGACACCGGTCGATCGATCTTTCTATGCGTCAGCCTCGCGCCGAGCGAAAACAAATGAGTTCCGGACAGCCGCCGCTTCGGAGCGGTTCCTTTTGAAGCCCTTCGATGCCCAGCAGCTCCAAAGATCGGAGCAGCAATTCCCTCACGGTAGCCACGCTGACCCTAACGCTTTTCTTATATTTCCTTTTTCCATTCTTTTTTAACATTCTGTATCTACTCGATGTATCTACTAAATGTTAAGTTGCAAGTCTAAATCGCTGATAAATGAAGTCCGTGGACAATGTAGCGTAGTACTTCAGATTCGAAAGGGTTAAGATTATTTTGTCTGATAATCGGTAATGAATAGTTTCATACAATCCCTTTTGGATTCGAACCATTAGTTCTATATCGCAAGCGATAGATAAAGAAAATACAAAAGATTTGTTTAGTTTAAACATGTCGGTTTTACTTCAGAGAATGGTTACTCTGGAGAGACTTTTTAATTCCCATTGTTGAAAAACTATTATCTATATAAAGACAAATATGCCGATTGAATTACAACAAAAATAGTCTTTTATTATTCTAGGATGTATTATCCATTGTACCGAATTGTTAAATAAATATTTTCTCTATTCCACAACTAAAACCACGCGATAAAAAGAAAATTAACAAGTTGCGCATTGTAGAAAATATCTAGAAAGTAATTAGTTCATACAACACTGGCAATTTTTACATTTTTAAAAATGTAAAAAAATGTAAAAATTGCCAGTTGTTTTATCGTATAAAGAGTGTTATATAAATCAAGTTAGTTGCCAAGGAATCGGAACGGTTCGTGAGGAAAATTACCGTCGAAATAAAAATTGAATCGATAAAATCTATCTTTTATAAGTGTTACTCGAACTCCTTAGGCATTTGAAAAGGCAGGCTAATTATAAGATTGTAATCGTTGCCGATCTCGTTATAAACAGAGAAAGAGAAAGTGGAGTACTAAATGTTAACAATAGCTCGTGATATGATTAATTCCGGATGATAATATTGATTAATTATGAACCAGGAAGTGATACCGCAATACGTAAAGATCATCGTTGAATTTCTCAGGAAGTTGAAAATTAACTGTATATATCGTATACATATATCTCTCTGCAAATATATTACAAGCTCCAGGAAGTGTAATAAAAATATTCATTAATATAACACGTTTCCGAACAAGAGATAGATCGATCTCGTGGAAGAGATAGTAATGAGAAAATTGCGCAGTATTTAGCAAACCCGTGATACGTGAAGAAAGAGAGGCGCCGCTAGGTCGAATTCTACGGCGGGCAGGGGCTACTCTGTCCTAAATCCCTTTTTAGAAGGATAATAGAAAAGTTATCGGCGGCGGGACAATAGTAGGAGGGGTTTGTAATTAATAGCCTTTCCACAGAGTGACGTTTCGCCGTAATTCATTGGCGTAGGCGAAGGGGATAATAAACCCGAATGCTTTTCGCCCGACGAGAGTCGAGAATCGAGCGCGATAGACTCGCGTGTGCGCGTTTTGCTTTATTTTCGCCGGGACAACCAATCGCTTCCGAAAGCAGATCGCGAGAGAAAGAATAATTTATACTCACGCATTTTTTTCCCCGCCGCGCGACAAAAGCGATCGATGGAGCGAAAGTCGCGTCGCAAATGTCACGATTTTACAAGACGAAAAGCCCCTCCCGCCGTCTCCTCTCTACCGTCATGAGTCCGGGCGGTAATTAATTAAGTTTGACTTACCGCATGAATTACAGGGGTTCGAGTTAATTAATTAATTGTAACTTAGCCCACCCTCGAGCGGAGCGCTCTAAGGGGATTTTGTCACCTTTTAAAAGCCGCTGCAAAGGCTCGACTTGCTGCGCAGGAAATAATGAATGTCCCTGAATAAGAGGCCCCTTTGAGCTTGCCATCGATTCATAAATCGTCGCAATAAAGCGCACTGTATTCGTATATAATCGTGAGCGAAATGACGACAATACCTACTTTCCGTCAGACCGGCGCGGGTAATCTTTTTATTATTAATAGCGATTATGTGCACGAGGAAGAAAAATTGCTTCGACAAATGGGAAGATTGTTAACTACAAGAACTAATATTTCTTTGTACAACAGATCACAGATGCGATGTTACACACACACACACACACACACACACACACAACACACACACACACACACACACACACACACACACACACACACACACACAGTCCCATGTTGTCGAAGAGGCAAAATGATGGACACGTATATCGAAACTTTAATAATACAAGGACCTTCGCATTATCGTCCTAAAGGTAGCTTTTGTCCTGGCTAAAATCTGATATAACCCTTCTAAAGACCAGTAAGTATATTATAACGAACGAGCGTCGAGGGGGAAGGAAGGAGATAGGTAGACAACGAAAGAGACAGTTAGGGGAATACGGGCGAATAAAAGAAATTCAGCAAGAGTAATGTCTGGGGAAGCAGTTAAATTCGTTGCATGTGTGCCCTCAAGAGATCTCTACTCGCCCCTGCACCCTTTGTTTCGGCGTTAGGCGGGCTTTTGTCTCAGTTATATGACCGAGGATGCCGGAGAGTGGCGGAGAAAGCGGAATAGGGGGGGGGGGAGGGGGGCAGGGGGTTCGGGGGCCCAGCCCAATAAAACGAAAAACGGATCTCCATTTACAATGCCGCGGATTTACATAATTTCGCGTAATCTCTGCCATTTTCGCTCGTCGCGATTCGCCCTCTCGCGCGCCAGCGCGGGAGCGAAATTAATTTACGAGGGGCAGCCCCGTTTTTCCTGGGCGCGCGACCGAATCTCCCAAGGAACGCGCCTTTATGCGAGCGGAAAATCCGCGAGAGGAAGATTAATCGGCCCGATACGCCACGAATGCGAGTCATGCCACGGTTTGCCGTTAATTACTAATAAAAAATGGATATCGGAATTAATTGCCTTCCTCACGTCCCGTCTCGCGGCAGCTATATCGCGCGCGTAGACGATGAGGCTTGGAAATTAATGTAATTTCGGTAAGTTCGTTCTTCAACACGATTACGTATATGTGTAATTTTTAGACATCTTTAATTATTAATTTTTTAATTTAATTAAGATTCACTAATCGATCAAAGCGACAAAATTGTAAAAGTTTACTGCTCTCGAAAGAATTTCTCGTAAAATATATATAAATATGGCATTTTTGCGGAAACGCAGATCGTCGTTTCATAAAACAATTCGTTATGACATCGTACAATTCAAGCTCATCGGAATTATATTTGCGTGTCAATGAGTTTCAATCCTCGTGCAGGATGTAAAGATCGGTTTCCGCAAGTCGGTGCGCGCGGTGGTCGGTAATGGCTGCCGCGGTTCGCTAGGCGAGATGAATTTGAATGATTAAGAGCGATTGGATTGTAGGTGCTCGCCTCAATTATGAGCGAGGCACGCCATTCCCTCGTTATATTGCGTCGTTCTCGACCGCAACTCGGAGGACGTGGCCGCGCGCTCGCTCGCGAGCAGCGGCGCGAGGTTTTAATACATGTGAACGCTCCTTTATTAGTAGCGTGACCAATGAGCGCTGACGCTATTAATCAAACGTCTAACGCTGCCACGTACCACGGTGTATACAGGGTGTCGTACTCCGCATTCAATTTTAATGGCGCATTCTTTGACGAATTTACAGAGTGGATTTTATCTCAATGACAATTTCGCGCGGGATTTAACAGGACCATTCTATTATTAACGATTAAAAGACGTTCATTCTTTTCGGAAGAAAATATAAAAGAATTTTGGAGCGTCTCAAAAACTTCTCCAGAATGAAAGGTGCTATATCTGTCAATTTGATCGAGAGAGAAAATATTATATTACCTGCAAACTCGATTGCATTTAGATGCGAAGAGCTTGTTTGCGTGAAAAGAAACGTAATTTACGGCACGTTTGGAGATACGGATCTTCATTACGAAATTAATTACGCGGTTCCGCAGTTCCGCGACGGTAGGTGAAAGCGGAAGCAGGAAATAATTTCAAGAAAGCCGCTTCTCTGCGTACGCGCGCCGTGAAGGCCCGTGAAGGAAGGATTCTGTTAATTACAACAATGTATGACGTGCAATTCTCTCGCCGGTTGCGGAAATCGGGTGTAACTCGCAGTCAATTACGATCGGCTTTTCGGCAGATTTCGAAGACGCCTCCCATTTCCCGAAAAAAATCATCCATCAATGTGTTTCGAACGCGATTTTGATTTCGCAGGTGCGTATCATAATGGACGTCGGCGAGATGCGCTATAACGCCTATAACCGGTAGCAAATATTTCGACTCGCCCCGCGATACTCCTCCGTGCTTTTAATCACGACCGCGATCATCCACCTCGCATCGATCAATTAATCAAGTCGATTCGAGCGACGCATGGAGTACTTAAGCTCCGCGCACCTCTGGTTGTCGCCGCTCTAATTAACGACTCGGGGATCCATAACGCGGCGCACACAACACACACATACATGCGCACGCAAAGTGCATACGAGCGTTTGTGAGTAAGCACCTACCGCTCGGTTCGTTGCACAAGACATATATAAAGTAATATGCATAACGCATACAATGCAAACAGAAATACTGAATTTTTTTTTATGCAGAATCGATTTTTAAGGGCGAGTTCGTCTGTAATGTAAAGATGAGTGCTATCATTGGATTATTGTGTCTTACGTTTTTACGTCCTTATGGTTACGTTATGCATGACCGAATGTAAAATTGCAATCTGGGGGATCATGAGGTCTACAAATAACGGTCGTGAAACCCTAGATGATACCGCGCGATCGAATTTCGCACCAATTATGTACACCGGATAAACGAAATGTAGCAGCAACAGTTACAGTATAGTGGTTATTTTTATCTACCACGTGTGTCAAAATTTATTATTTTAACACAAAACAGTATTATTTTCATTCCATTGGTTTAGTTAAATTAACATGTTTAAATTAAATTAATGACATATTGAGTAGGTGCAGTGGTGACTATAGGAATGGTTAAAAATGACTCAAAATTATTATAATTTGGCACTACGAATTTAACAGTGTTATTTTCAGTGCTAAATACTTTAATCCAGGAACGGGCGCCTGATTTATTTTTGTATAAATTATCTGGGGTGATTTTTACACCCCAATTAAAAATTATTGTTATTAATTACATATTGTATATTTTTTATTGTTCTAAATAATTTATTAATATTTAAGGATAATATGTATACAGATTTACTTAACATTTGCTGAAAAAAGTAAAGAAAAACCAAAAAAATATTTAAAAAACACATTAAAATTACTGTGACGTAAATTAGGGTGTAAAAGTCACCCCAGACGCCCATAACTTCCCGGGTTAAGAAGTTTATCGATTCTACACGCAGAAATTATCTCCCTTAAGCTATATAACGCCAGATTATGCGTGCTTCGCCCTTTCATTTCATCGAAGAAACCGCTCCGCTAGCGAATTGGCACAAATGGTAAACAATGAATGCCAACTCAATAAATATGGCCGTTCATACTATTCGTGATTCATATGAGTAACGAGTTGCGAATCTCGAACCTTCTTAAACCATGAATCGCGTATGATTTGGCACCAGCTTTAACGGTGGAAAGTCTTTGATGAGAACCTTCGTAGCCTTCGGGCTTTACCACTGTCCTCGCATTTCAAATTTGAAAAGGCCATCGTGCAACATCCTGGCGCCATTTAGATACTTCGCAAGCTGTGAAAATGCGAATTCCGTGCTAAAGGCGTCGTAAACGAGTTTCGCGGTCGATGAATGGCTCTCGTAATTCGTTTATCGCACGTTTCGGTGGTATCCTCGAAACATGCCTTCGAGGTGTCGGCGACTTCGGCGTACGCGAATTAGCGGTTAATTTGGTAGTCGGATGCGTTCGACCGCCTCGATGATAATGACGCCGCAAATATATGTATAGGGTGTCCTGAGCACACCAAGTCACCTTTCGTCTGTCAAATTTTTCATTAATCGGAAATAGGTTTTTTTCTCAGCAGGGTTTCGATAATTTTGAAATTATAAGCCAACGAAAACTTATTAAAGTAAACTACTAGGCCAATAGGACCGATTTTTATAGGTCCGCTAACCATGTTGCACTACTATATGATAGGTGGGAAAACCTGTTTGGTAAATCATTGCTGCGATCAACACAAGCGACATGCAGAGAGGATAAAATCACGCGGATGATATCTCGCGTTGTCAACACTACGATAGAAGTAACAGAAGTCGCAGACATAGTCCCGCAAAGTTGCGCGAGACTATTTGATACAAAAATAAAGTTGAAATAAAACACGTGGAAATTTATCTAAAGCGGCTTTCGTTACGCAAATTCATTGATTTTATCAATAATCGTGAAACGAAATTCGTCGTAATGAGATCTCTTAATGGAGATCCCGCGTGGAATATTCAACAAGCTGAAACGTCTTTAATCACGAGCTTCCCTTCGCCACACAATCTGTCTCGCGTACCATCGATTTTTAGGGCGCTACCGATGACCTCTCTCTTTCTCTTTCGAGCTGCGAATACTGCGATACGGCGAGGAAGAGGAAAGGTAAAAATGCGGGAAAGGGCGCGCGGTCGCTTAAAAGAGGCTCAAAGCGACGGTGGGACAAATTACAGGGAAGTTTACCAATCCCACGCATTTCTGCCATCCCCCTTTTCGCACCCGTGCCTCTCCCTCCCTCTCTCTTACGTCCTGCGCCTACGTTCCAACCCCCTTACCGGCGCTTCTTCTTTTTGTATTTTAATCCCGCCGCAACGAGGCGCTGATAATCTTGGAAGGGGCTTTTTTAAATTGGCTCCTTTGACGCGATACGCCGCGCGATGAGTTTCATATCGGAATAATTTTCGAGCGCCCTTCCCTCCGAACCGTCGCGCGAAACCTTCTTCCTTTTTTCCATGATATATCTTTTTTTTTCTCTATTTTACTCGACCGTTTTTACGACGAAGCTTATGGAACTTACGCCACCGGTTAAACGTTTCTCGACTCAATTCAACTAATAGCTGTTTTAAATATACGTAGATAATGCAAATATAATAAGTATTTCAAATATATATGTAACAGATTATTATAAAGATAATAAAATAGCTTATTAATTTCATCACTAGTCCATAAATTTTTGACGTAGAACTACGTCTTTGTCGACAGTAAGGGGGGGTAAATTCAGGCACAGATGCAACGTTTTCTTGCAACGTTTTCCGCGAACTACTCATTCGTTAATACACCGAATTTTAAAGAATTATATATGAAACAGGGGTAGAATTTTCCGGGAATGGCGGTGGTGGGGTTAATTTTTCAATATCGATTTTTTTTAAACTGGTTGCGTAGTTTTTTGTTATATTTTCGAAAATAATAATCGTAGAGTAATAAACAAGTTGTCATTCGATAGCTTATATAGTCTCATTTTCTCTCTAAAGTCTATAAAGTCTCCAAAAGGGGTTACCGATTTCTATCTTAACAAAGCTCCATGATTGCTATAATTTTTGTTATATCTTCGAAACTAATAATCGAGTAATAAATAAGGTGTCATTCGATAGCTTATAGAGTCCCATTTTCTCTTTTCAAGTAGAATAAAATATAATCTGTATTACAATCATCGTAAACGTAAATATAACATAGGTTTAGATGTCAATTAAAGAAAACTTTAAATAATTATTTACATTATCATAGATTTATATTTTATATTTATTAAATATTTGAAAACAATTTTGTATTAATTCATACGATCAAGTAAGTTTGTTTTTATTTCAAGATGAACTTCGACAAATGGGATTTTTTATAACGACAACATTGCGATAAGATTACAGCGGACAAATCTTTCGATGCGCTTTTCGCGAGATATTAATCGGCAATAATAAATTCACGTAGTCTGCGGTTTCGAAACAAAGAGAATGAGCAGTAGCTGGAACGATAAACCGACCGACGGCCAATTAAGCTGCCGGTGCATCGTTAAACTACTAGTTAGCGCTAAAATGTCGCTCGGCGAATAGGCAGGATAGTTTAAAACGAGGAAACGGACGTGAAAAACGACAATTAGCGCGCGGCGCGCGGCGTTATCGCGTCAGGAAACTGCCGTGAGCCGCGCAATAACGAAATTGTTACATAAAGTCCTGCAGACTGTACGCTTGTAACAATACATGGTCTTAACGGATTTATTAATTTGGCTGTCTACCAGAAACACCCAGGAAATACTCGAATAATCGGCAAATTAATAGAATTATAATTTCTTTTACATATCTTTTTTTTTAAGTTATCTATGCCGTTATATTTTGTTGTTAGAATTTTAGTTTCATTACAGCACGTTCGTGTAGATGACAAAATTTCACATTTATCGAACACGAAAGGTGGTATCGCGCGACAAAACGCTGTGACAGAAAACTATTGGCTTCCGTGTGGCAAATTACATAAAATGTTTTAAATTGCATGTATAGGACAAGTGTCTATAGATGGTAAAAAGATATTAAAAGCTTAGGAATGTATTAATCAATTGATAGAAAATGATTGCTGTTATATTATGTGGGTTTCACGTATATATACGTTCTTATAGGAAAGACATAGCTTTGTTTACAATACGAATTGATAAAAGCGTACGAGGGAATACGTAAAGCAATTATAAACTTTCTTTTCCAGTTTTATGAGAATTATTCCGGATTTTAACTACTTCCGTCGTGTCACGCTATTTTTTTCAATGCCCGACACAATCGCGTTCGTGCGCGCGACGCGAGTTTCGAATTTCCCGTGGCATATCGCCATGAGGCGCAATTCGGGGAAAAACTAGCTCGCGAGCTGCAAATAACGACCGGAGATACCGCGGATAAGCGGGCACATTGTTTTCGGGATAGTAATTTCCATCTACCGCGGGATATAATAAGAGATAAGGAGCTAAGTGCGCAGCCGTACGCTCTGACGCGCGCCTAAAAGAAGCTCGAGAGAGATAGAGGGAAGAGAACGGGCGCGGTTCTCGGCGAGAAAAGAAAGTCGCCGCGAGACGTATTCAAGATGTGCGCCGTTTCATCAACGGCGTCGAGGGGGACGGGGGAATATTTAAGACGCGGGAGGAAACGGAATCAACACATGGCTGCCGCGCGCTCGTTTGGGAACCGGGAAGATGGCAAAATAAAGTAATTGTCGCTATTACGGGCGCGACCACGCTCGCGTGTTGGTGCGCCGCCGCGCCGATGCACGCGGATGCACGTATACGCGCGCAGGTGCGTATCGTATCCTCCCGGGCGGTTGTGAGAACCCGGGCAATTACGGGCCTCTATTCAGCCCGGCTTCTTGTTTATAACGAATTAATTTAGATGTCTTAATTGCCATCGGTTAATTGTTCTGGAACGCGATGCCTTGCGCACGGACGGCCGCCATCAAAGACACCCGGAATCCGTCGGACGAGATCGCTTTGCTTTCACCGCCTTCGCCGCCTTCGCCGCCGCCGTTCGCTTCCGCTGCACACGGACGTTAAACCTCGTGTGCACGATGAATATTTAAACGAAGATATTTGGATAAGTGGAACGGGGCCATGCGAAGGATATTTAAGCGACCTCATCACACGTTCCGGAAGTTCACTGTATTGCACCGCAAAATTTACACGAATTTTCACACGATTGCCCGCAAGAAAGAGACGTGCCCATAATTGATCGTAGATTGCTAATGAACCGTCTCAAAAGCATACATGGATGCGACTTTCGCGTAGCGAAAATTCTCGGAAAGGCTTATTTGCGAAAATACGTTTTATTTTAAGAATGAAAGAAACACGGATTCCACAGAATATTAACGAGGAAGAAGACTTATTTTTCAATGGACTCCAAGTCTAGGTTGTTTCAATGAATCTCATTTGAGGGGAGGGGGAGGGAAGAATATATTTACAGTATGTCGAAGGTTAAAAGAGCTCCTTGGCCGATTGTTCGTTAGGATTTATAATTTTCTCGCGGCGATTAATATCATGAAGAAGCGATAAAAACTAAATGCTACGAGCCGACGATTACAAGCTCGCATTATTCTCGCTTTCCTCCTGGGAAAGCTAACGCATCGAGCGTGTTAATTATAATGAACGTTAAGTAACCGCGTTATACGTGGACTATTATCGTATGTGCCGTCCAACAAAATCGCACGCAGTCCCTGCGTCGCGTAGGGAAAAGTAGTTTACAGCTTGTTACTTATCGCGATCGAGCGCGGTAACGCGCTAATGCACGAGAAATCCTATCGACCAGCAAATCTACCACGAATCGTGTACAATGATATCCGTGGCTATGCAACGTGACGTTGCGTCACGTTTCTCGTTATTTTTTTGGTTTTATTAGATTGGCATTATTGTCTCTATCGCTCGGCGCAAAAAGCGTTAAAAGGGGTAAATGATAAAGGGTGACATATAATTTATCGGATGTGTATATATAAGGATACGTTTGATCAAACTGGTACATCAATAGCTCAAAATCATATAAAAAAATCACATTTGGTATAAAATCTACATTAACTTTTAAAATCAATCAATTACAGAAATTTCATTTAAAGTTCGGGCTGGATCTTAGTATTTTAATAATAATATTCTGTGAATTTTGTATAGGTACTTTTTCCAAACTCAGTTCACTGCGCGTCAATTTCTCTACTTGATTGTACATTACATCGGTCCTGTTTCACTTATTATCGTTTTAAAACCAAATTTCGGAATTTCACAAGCGACACGTAAAGAGTATATGGTTCCAGTAATGCTAGGACGTAAATTCGATGAAAGAAACAAGAAACTCGAGGATCGCGTTAAACCTTAATCCGCAGTTTGCGACATGATCTTGCCGGATTAACACGTCGATGAGTACACACGAGTTGTTAAGCAATACCCGTCGAATGGCGGAAAGCTTAAGCGACGGTAGCGGAGAGCGCGGAATCGCGTTGCAATATGCAGACCGTATACATGAGAAAATAACGAGGGAAGAGTGCAGGTTGCAAGCAACCTGCAACCATCGTCGCTGCCGGCGGCGGCGGCGGCGCGGCGCAAGGCTATGGCTCCTTCGCACGACACGCCAATAAAACGTTTCCACGGGATATGCGCGGCCCGTAAAATGCTAATCGCGCCGATTCTAACGCGTCCTCGAACGGATTTCACTCGTCGACTTCGCGGAAACGGTTGCTCCGTCTTCCTGCCGCCACGACAGGAGTTTCTCCTTCTCTCTCGTGCCCTTATTATGCCGGCTGCGCAAATCGAGAACGGAGAATTGCGACGCGATCGTGTTAGGGAAATTTAATCCACACCGTGTGCTTAGCGTATAAGAAAAGATTTAATGACTGCCATAAAGCGCGAAAGTACTCACGAGAACGAATTTTTGTTTCTGGATCTCCAATTCGATGTAAATTATAAATTAATTTGAACATAAAATGCGCCGATCTGAAAAAAATGTTTGAAGCGAGATGAATAATTGTTGTGCCAATTATTTTCGTACTGGTAATGCAAGTTAATTCGGTCTTTTAGAAATTGCCAGGAGTTATCAAAAAAGTGCTTCTAGATGAGAAAAAGTGAGAGGCTCGACAAGCCGTGGTGGGCAATTTTCGTAATAAATTGCCGTTAATTCTGAGCGTGAAATCGGAAAACGATGAAGACTTTACACCTTGGAATGCTCAAGAAGCAACGTGGTCACGCAAGCTGTATGTTGTTTTAACATCCGTAACGTTTGTAATATCTTTTGTCTGAGTAAATACGTCATACGGCACAAACATATCTGCGGATAAAACGTTGATTTCATAGAAAAGCAGTGCGATTAAAGCAAATGCATGACTCAGCCTTTCTTCTGCTTTTTTTTCCCTTAAAGCATCATAAGTATGCCGCAAGATTTATGGCAATCATTTCTCTCGACAAAAAAAAGAAGAAAACTAGAATCCATCCAATTACCTAATATTTTTCATTGTGCCAGCGGTTAAGGAAATTTAGAAACTCGGCTGACGAGGTAAGAACTTAAGAACCCCAATCACGTTAATAAAACGTTGCAAAACAATTATGCGACGACGCGAAGATAAAGAATGCCAAGGTACCTATTCGTCGAATATTCATTACGGGCCTCGTTTCGATCTTGATTTGGAACGAATACACGGGCGAGGGATCGATGTCGATTCGAGACGTGAAATTCGAAGGCAATAAGCGGGATACGTGCGGTAATGACTAGTAATAAGCGTCCGGGCGCGATGGTGTAAGCGACTCGAAAAAGTCGTTAACTGGTCGGAAATCGGTAATCACGTGGAATAATCGACGCCTCTTATAAGTGCTTACCTTTTTGTGCCCCGTATTAGAAAGAGTCGTGTGCGTGCGTGCGTGCGTGCGTACGCGCGCGCACGGCGCGTCACCGCGGGTGTTTCACGCGTAAGAAGCGGTCGTCGACGCGGGCGTAGGGCGGTTAGAGTCGGTCCCCGCGGTGGGGCCCTTTCTTGCCCGGGTCCCTGCGGCCCTCCTTTTTCTCGTCGCGTTAATCGGACTCAAGCTGCGCATATCTCGCGGTAATGAGGATTATCCTCTTTCCGTACAGGGACGGATAATGAAGGTCGGGGGGGGGGACCTGAAGCTGACCTTTGGAGTTTAATTGCGTATATATGATATACGTGTGAAGGAGAAATTAGAAGTATCTTGATTTCATCCGTGAAGAATTTTCTAAAGTGTGTATCCATTATGTGCGATACCTATTTTTTACACACTTTAGTAATAAAGAATACATCCATATTCTTCTGTAGCATCAAGATAACGCGCTCGCGTTTAACTTGAATTATTTTGTCTCTCATACGAATTTTTGCCTTATATATCTATTTATTTGTATAAGAGATATTTCATAGTTGCTACTACTTATCTCTCTCTATCTCTATAAAACATTTTCTTATAAATGTAACTCGTTTTTCTGTTTAAAAATGCAATCAAAACGTTATATTTATTTTCAGAAACTTTGAGAACATTGTATACTTAAAGAGTCACTATTTCAAAATAAATCTTATCCTATTCTAACTTTAATAGATTGATAAATGCTTCCGAATGGAATTATTCGGTGAAGGGTTTCGATAGCTGGCGATTTTATTGGTTCACATATAAATCCGCCCCTGTTTCCGTGAGACATCTTTTTATTCGGTCTCCACGAGTCGCGTTTATTCCCCTGGAACGCGCTCGCCGAACGAACGGACGGACGAACGAATGAACGGGATATCCTAATCGTACGGTTCATTATGAGTGCGCGCACGCTCGCTCGCGATGACTATGACTGATGCCGCGGCACGACGAATTGCGATGCGCATTACGAATAAATATCGCACTCTTTGCTCCGCTCGCGCGTCTAATGCGGCCGCTCGCAGATGGCCACTTGGGTGGGTTTCGAAAATGTGTGCGCACGCGGCGGCGGCGGCGGCGGTCGGCGCGAAATAACGCGCGCGATTAAATTAAATTGCGAACGCGCGGCTTTTCATCAGATCGCGCGATAAACATATGTCGGCGTGATGTTGCCCAAGACGATCGATTTATCACCGCGATCAATCACGCGTCCGCCTTAATTCGCGCGGCGTTTAAGCGCCAAACCGCGTAACAACGCGCTCTAGGCGGTGCTCGAAAACGTATCCGTCAACGCGGAAACCTCGTGCGATTGAATTAAATCGCGTGCCGCCGCCGCGAATGTGGCGAAACGTGAATCGGACGCGTTATGCAACAAGGAGAATCAAGTAGCGTTTCTTAACAAAGCACGTTGAATGGAAAATACGTTGCTCTTCTTGCTTAAAAAAAAATTAATTTTGGACCCATCGAAGGGGGTCCCACCGTTATAAAATATTTATAATATCGATCGGAAGTGGTAAAAAGTTTTATGTAAATAGGTGAAAAAATAACAAATATTAATTACAATTTGTCAAATTACACTTCTCTCAAAAGTAAACGTTTCTGAGGAACGCAACCTCCCTTCTCGATCTGCGGAATTTACATGAAACAAAAGGAAAAGCCCAAAGACTTCGCGGTTAATTTGAGACTCGCGTAATTTGGATGGAGATCGAATTATGTCGCGGAAATCGCGGTTACGCTCGCACGGGGCGGCGCAACGTGCCGAGACGAGACGTGCGAGATTCCGTGGCCGCCATCTATCTTCGGGCGCGCTGGTAGCGAAGAAAGAGGGCATAATTAAATTAAATTAAACCCGGGACGAGCTCTCCTCTCTCGGCCTCCTTCCGTGACTTCCTTTCCGTCGTTCTCGCCGCCGCTGCCGCCGCCGCCGCCGCCGCCGCGCCGCTGCCGTCCTACCGGCGGCGATAGTCGCCCGACGCCGCCTTTATTTGCAAGCAATTTGCGCTCGCGGATCGCGCGGCAAAAAATCCGAAAATAATGCTCGCGTATTAATCATACCCGCCGCGTGCCCGCGCGTCCCTCTTTCATCGTCCTCGTGACGTCTCCTCGCCGCTCTCTTCCTCCGCGAGGGGTCTTCTTCCGACGGGGCCCCCTCGTCGACGTGCCCCGTGTCCGATGCTACCCCCTTCCCTTTCCTCTCCGCCGCAAAAATGCGTTCCCGTTCGTTGCCGGCGCATAGCTGTGCAATCACGTGCCGAGATCCTTTGTAGTACATGTGTTTGTGTGTGTCTCTCTCTCAGGCGCACTCGCGCTGCCTGAAATCGAGTCCGAGGAAGCCGGGAAAGAAGCACCGCAGGACGCGTTAGCTCTTTAGCACCCTTTGGCAAATTAGCCTCGGCGACGAAACTCCTAATTCCATCGCGATACACATGTACGTAGGTACACACGATGCGATGTATGCAGTGTAAGCTTTCCAACGTTACCGCTAGCAGTCGGTTTTATACCGACCCCACTAAAGTGCACTTGGATCAAATTTAATGTAAGCGTTTAATATTTATATATCTACATTAATATAAGAGTAGGAGAGGCACTTGAATTCGACGTCTGCAAAATGTGCTTATTGAAACATTAAGTTTCAATTAAAAAGTTAAGAAATTCTGAACTATACCTATATCGAATAACAAGAAACGAGTAAATATTCCTGAGATACATTTAAAATAATTAAAATAATAGATGTTACACTGTTGAATGAAATACAAGTAAGATATTTCGATAGAAGGTAAGGAGCGATATCTAATTGCGAGGTATAAAATACTTGTGTTCTTAATGGCCGTTGAGTTCGATCCTAAGAATAGTGCGAGTCACAATCTCGTGACTGCGTGGACGGTATGCTGGAGTGGAAACGAAAGCGCAATTAGCGTGATATCGTTATGACGCCGGCGAAATGGCGGTTTTGTAAGTACGTACTATCAGAAGGTGATTGCTAATTATTGTGAAAAGAATGAGATAAGCGGAGCCGGGGCAGCGAAAAGGGAGTTAAAACGTTGCGCGATCTCGTGACCGCGAAAGCGTATTCGACGTAGCCCATACCGTGCGATTAGCGCGATATCATTACAGTTAATTTCCCTAAACCCGGCATTTTCCCGTCGTACTGCATTTTGCCGCAGCGTATTTGCCACCAATTAGTAACCATTGCAAAAAATAAAGTGGAGAACGATGTTAAATGACATCAGAAACGCACAGTAATAAAAATAGAAACTGTAGTTAACGTGAAATAAAAATCCAATCGTTACTAAGTAATTGTAACATTTGTAAAAAATAAATACGTTATAAAATTATATCTTGCTCATTATGTTGCTTTGTATCAGGATTCAACCATGATAATCTCTGCTAGTTAATAAAACATGATCCAACAGAATATTCAAAATAGTAAAAATGGTAAATACATATTATTTAATCGTCATAGTAGACGCAAGAAAATTGCGAAAAGATGTACATCTTTCCGTATTAAAACACTAAAAAGATAACTATCGAGTATTTGGAAAGATAAAGGATAAACATATGTAAATTAGGTTAAAACATTTAATTAACATTTATTGTAAAACATATTAAGGCTAAAAACATGTGGGCGCATGTTCACAAGAAGCGATGCACCGACATGAAATCGCTGTTTCTATTTACAACATGTATACAATCGAGCCAATGTAGGTACATACAATTGCGACGAAGTACGAGGAATTACTTCTTTGGCTTCTTCGGGGGTTCGAGGCCGCTATCGTATTCGGATGTGTTGAGCATTCTAACCCTCTTCAATAATCCCGTTCTTTGCCCGTCGCCGTCTCGGGTCCTCTGCTTCTTTTGCGGCACCCCTTCAGATCTGGAAGTGAGAGTAGTCAGCCGGCGCGCACTTTAATTCTCACATTAGGACTAACCCGCAATTTTCGATAATTCGACGTAAACGACATGTGGTGAGGACAGAGCGCGGTAATCGGAAATTGAGGCAAAAAAAAAAAAGAAAAAGAAAAAACAGGACGCGCGCGCGCGCGCGCATCAAAACGCGACGATACACCCCGCGGACGAAACGGAGGTGGGCCTCCACCAACTGCCGTACCAAATTTCATGTCCGCTACCACGTTTTTGTCCACCGCTTCGCGTCACGCACGAAGTACGCGTTATCATGCTTTATGGTCTACAATGGCAGCTCCCGTTTAACCGAGATAATTTACATATAAGTTTCGCAATTAACTTTGCAGCAGTAATCGACACGATATTTTTTTAACTACAATGGAATTATACATAAAATAACATAATTATCGTCCAAAATTCGCATTGTATCGTTGTTGTATATCTAATAAAAAAAAATATATGTGTATATTACATATGTATACGTATATCTAATTTATACGCAATTTATTTACTAATTTAAGTAAAGTGGTTTCCAGAACTAGATACTAATATTGAGGCAAGTTCTGTAAATTGGAAATAGAAAGAAAATATAAATAGAAAATATTGGCTATATTTTACATCTCCAAGTTGTAGAATGGCATTGATCGTTCTAATTGCAAAGTATCGAAACTGTGAAAATTATCGTCGGTCTTACAACGGTCCTGCAGTAGACTGCAAAGAGGACGACGTGAAACCGCGTCAAGCATACACGCATGCATACATTCACAAACGCACTTGGGCTAAGATACGCACACAAACGTATAGGTAATCGCACCCACAGAGGCGTATACCGTGGTCGTCTCTCGATCCATTGGACCGTCAGCTCAGTGCCCGCCTTTCACCCATTAAAACTGACTCGTTCTCTCCCCGTGCGGAGGGCACCAGTCGGTTGCCCGTCGTGCTCACCCAAAGCACGCCCATTCAAATCGCATTAAACACGTTAATGCGTAATGCCGGTCTCGGGGAAAAAGATTCGCCGCGCTTAACGCGAAAAAAAAGGGCTGATAGAGGAGACTGTGTGGTCGTAGAAGGAAAGAGAAAGACAGAGACGGAGAACGCTGAATATGGCAGTGCAGGCAAATGATCGCCGGAGAACATAGGAATTATAAAGCTCGGTAAAAACGCGGGAGGTACTCGTGTGTGATGTAGACGACGTGATACATGAAGTAGAAGGAACGTTGGCGTAGAAATTACTTAGTATAGCGCCCGTGGTGGTTGGACTTGGCTCGTTTGCGGCCGTGAAAAGAAAGAGCAACGGACTAAGTGTATGTGTATGTATACGTGTATAAGCCGGTGACATGGCAAGCAACAGATGTAAAATACGTTAGCTATGATAAGACTAGGATATTCATAACCGGGGTAACTCCGGGAAAACAAATTCAGATTTAAAATGAAAATAGGAAACTTGTAGTAAGATATATCATTTCATGTTTATATACAGCATTAGAAATTATGTTCACTGAAATTAAAAGCAGAATAATGGAGAATAATGCATGAATGGAAGGCGGGAAGCGCTCGTGTCAAAAAAATCAGGACACGCAAGAGGGCACACGCGAGCGGGGAAGAAGTATGCGAGCGGGTGGGTAGGTGACAGTTTCAGGATTTCGAGAACGCGAGCGAGACGGAGCGACGGGGGCAAAGAGAGGGAGGCTCGTGCTCGTCCCGTGGTTTCCGTAAATGGCGCAGCCACGACCGGAAGTGGCGGTCGCATCAGTCTGTTTAATAGCCGTATTGTATAATTATGAACAATGGAGAGATAGAGAGAGAGAGAGAAGGAGAGAAGGAGAGACGGAGAGAAGCCTGGAGAAGGGCAGAAGCCAGCAGAGTGCCATGTGAAATGCACACCGCATGAAGATAGAACGTGAGCGAGAGAGGAAGGCCAGAGCAACGAGAGAAGGAATAAGATACACTTGTCGCGAGCGAGCGAGACGACGCGAGTTAGATGGAGTGAACGCAACTCGGGGGGAGAACGGGGACCACAACGAGGATGAACACGATGAGAGCCGTATGGCTTATGGCTGCCAGCCACCGTAGAACACGTCCGCCCGTTCGTCGTACATGACGGATGACACAGAGCGACAGTTTTGATGCGTTCAACCTCTCTAGGAGCCGCACCGAGCCATCCCGCACATGGCGTGTGCGTGCCATTGCTCGCCCTATGCCGGCTACGCCTGTACACGCGCGTGCTCGCGCGCGCGCGCGCGCGGGGGTGGGCGGCGAGGAAGAGGAGGAGGAGGGCCAGGGATGTGCGTCGCGGTTAACACGCCAAGCCACGCGTGAATCCGTCATTAATACCGTCACTCCGGAGACGATGGGCTTCGCGATCGCGCGGCTGAAACGTCAGCTGAGCGGGTCAACAGCCGGACCAACCATTCGTGATGTCCTCTCCCAAAATGGGAGCATATTGTCCACCGCAACTGTGCGTGACGCAAAGTGTGCGCTTCCGAAGTTCCGCTATACGTGACGCCTCGATAGGAACAAATGGGACTTTAAGAACGTATCGATCGTGATTTTCGCGATATACTCGCGCGTAAGATTAATTCGGGCGAGATACATTCACACCTTGCAAATTAGAAAGAAAAGGAAATATTATACTTACGGTTTGTTCGACAGACGATTATTGTGCCTAGGTCTCGAGATTTCTTTCTCGTGTAGCTTCTTGCCAATTCCGCCGATTCGTTGCGGCGGATCCCTCAACGCGAAACTCTTGGCATAGTGACCCAAATGAAGATCCTTTCGATTAAATATCTCGCGCATGTCGCGCGGATAACTTGAATAGAAACGCATCCAGGAGACGTAGGCTACAGAAGAGAATACGATTCTTATGTAAAATAAAACAATTATCTTTCCACCCGCTCGTTGTTTCCATTGCAGATATGCGCATCAGATTACTTGCAGACACGTTAAGTACGATAAAAAATATGTACCAGCGTAATTATCCACGTGATGTGCGATAATTGTGTTTGGAGGAATAAATATGTATTTTGTTTCAAATTAATCGTGACTTTTGGTACTGTCATAATGAACCGTTATGCCTACGTTGCAATTAATAGCAAAATACTAAATTCATGTAGTCTCCCAAGACGAATAAGCCTAAAATGTGAATAAACTCGAGAGGTGCCGCGTCGAGTACACTTATCTCGTCTACGTTTAAGAGGTCACGTGCAACTCTCGGATGTAATGATCAGTTACATGTAGTGCGCCCTTATTAATCGCAGTTCCATTAGGTGGTTCCACGGGGGTTGGGCCGCGCGATTCCGTGGGGTGTGTGCGCGCCCCGTGGCGGGCTATTAAGGGGCATTAACGGTGAGGAGGAGGTAGCCGAGTCAAGTGCTGCAGCTAATAGTCACCCTCGCGTCCCTTCTTAACGTCTCTTGCTTGTGCGCACGGGTGAGAAACCCGGGGGATCTCTGGTCCTGAGAGAACTCGACATGTGCACATGCACCGTTGGCGTGCGTTCCGTGTGAAAAATCTCTCACAATCAGTCCTGATAGAGTAGATGAATTTGGCTTCCGGTTGCTCATTCCGGATATCCCTGATCGCTTAAATTTCTATATTCTAGCAGCGAAGACATTTCGCGTAACATGATGACATTAAGTCAATGATTATAATGGAACAAGGTACGAAACAAGAAGAAACATCTCTTCTTCAATTATTAATAAACTTTCTCAAATAAACTAAATGCAGTTTGGATGGTAGTGTTTGAATGCTATTGTATTCTTGTATCTAAATGCGGCATCTATTTCTCTTGAAACGAAATAATGAATTTATATATCACCGAATAGATTTAGTTACACGTTTCGCTTGAATCCCCTCTAAGTACCTCTAATTTTCATAATTCTCTCGCGGTCGGGCTTATGTATGTCTCAACGTTTTCAATTCTGATTTCCGTCTGCTTCCAATCTCAGCTCCTCCTTTCCGCGCATATATAAGAAACATTGCTAGAGTCTTTCTTGTGACTTGGTGTCAGCGTTGAAAAGGGAGAAATGTTTTTCTCCATTTAGCACATAAATCACACGTGGGGGCGGTGTCTAACTGAGAAGCCGGAGCGGCGGGAAGAACGGGGGTGTAAGAGTGGGGTAGCATTGTTCCTAAGTGATGTAACTGCGTCTTATTGTATTTGTATCCTGTATCGTATTGTTAAGAGTCTCTCGCCACAAAGCGTAAGTGGTTTTGGCGGAAGTCACATTCAGTGGTTGGATTGTATCGGCCACCCTCTGTGAAAGGCGCGCGAACGATGTACACCGAATTCAATCTAACTCGCGACGAGTGCGCAAGATTAGCTCAACAGTGGTACGATTGTCACGACAATAATTAGCAAAATATTGCTTTTTTTTTTAAACAAGTGCTGTCTGGAAAACTCGACTATAACCAGATAAAAAAATATAAAGTGTAGGCAAATTCATAACCATCTTAAATCTCGAATATGGTTTATTATATCAATTTACGTATCATTATCTTGATAAGTCTAAATCAAATAAATTATTTGATCGGACGAAATAGGTTGCATAAGATTAAGTGGCCCGATTATTGCTTGTTATGCTGCTTCTGCTAAGCTATAATATTCAAAAAATATTTACAGAGAATTACGACGAATGGAATATAGCCGTGCGACCGACACGAGGCTCAAATCGTATATATGGGATAGGAGTGAGGGATGAATCCCTCAGGTTAGTGGCGAGGGTCGCAGCTCGGGGGTAGTTCTATAGAGCTGTACTTGCTATTGAAGGCTGTTCGGCTCTATTGGGGTGATAATGTTACGAATTAGCGAGATTTCCACTTCTCCGCTCGTCTCCGCATCAGTCGCGAATTAAATAAATTTCGGAATTGTCGCGAAGAGCGCAGAACGTGTCCACGTTTGCCGCGTTATTTTCCATTGTTGTGCTTCTGCTGTACGAGCGTTTTTACGATCTTAATTCCAACACTATGCCTTGTATTATGTGTTCGATATACGACGTTATCACGGATTTAAGTACGGTTAATTTTTTTCAGCTTAAATGTGAAAAATGTAAAATAGCTGATATCAGATGCACGATTACATAAAATTGCAATAAAAATGCAAATAACAAAGAATATTGGAATACTTGAAAATAATTTTTATTTACGTGAAAAAATTATCCTTGGACAATTATTTTATCAATTTCAGAAAACACAACCTATGTGTTATTATCCTTGAGATAGATGAAAATATTTCGTAATAAAAATATTGTTTTTACCATATTTCTCTCTGTCACGAGAAACTTTTCCAAACATTTTGAATTATTTTTGTCGATATGGGCACACATTAGAACAAATAAATGACCGATAGCAAATAGTCCCGGTAGATATATCGAGAGATGTTAACTAATTTGTTATCCACTTCCTGCTTTCCTCTCATTCGCTCCCTCGGTTTCCATGCGAAAAGTGCAATACCGGGGTCACGAACGGCGGCAGCAATTAATCTATCAATCACTCGGTACGTGCGGAGGAACGGTCAAGTGGTTAGCTGTGTAACGTCACTCAAATCTGGGGCGGCTAAGCGCTCAAAAACCGTGGCTAACCTTCGTGTAAAGCCTCGGCTGATGCGGGACAATTTCGAAGCTCGAAAACCTCTTAGAAAGATTAATGGTCCCGAATTTCCTTTTTGGAAATGCTCGTTCGCGCGGTTATAGCAATCGACGTAACACTAGTGGTTAATGCACTTCCGTAAAAGTAATCCTCGTAAGATATGCAAGATTGGTTTACATTGCTATTATTACGTCTCAATAGAGCAGAGATCTCTCTAAAGCTTCTCAAGTTTAATAAGAAAAAAATTTAGAACTATGTACATACTCGTATTTAAGCGACAAAGTTGTCCCTAGCCTTGAATAAAGTAATCGAGAAGTGATTTAAGAAAGCAACAAGTTAACTGACGATATTTATATGGAAAAGCAAATAGATTTGCGGGGGAAAAAAAAGTCATCGTGAATGTGAAGAGGGCTAATGTCTTCACTTGACGAGTATTAGACCGGGTATAATGGATTTATTATTGCAGCAAATAAATTCTTCTCGGTAACGACCCTAATAGAGTAACCGTGGCATAGCAAACAGGATCATCCCTCCTCGTCCGTAGACTATGTAAATATCCAAGTGGCGAACGAGGCAAATGTGAAGGGAGACGGAATAAGAGCCCCATAACGTGTACGCGTAGGGGTTGCTTTATATGCGAGTGGGGTGCTCGCTGGAATTGGCTTAGTCTACCCTGAAAGTCAGCTCGCTTTCGTTACAATCCAACTGCGTCAAAGTAGATGTTCACTCATCCTTCGCAGCTCCTCATCAACACTTTGCCTCTCACGAAAGCAAAGATTTAAGCTTTTATTGCACGCGCACCTCTTAAAGTATACACGCGAATATATATGCTAATAACTAGGAAGAGACTATTTTAAGACGTAACTATTTCTATAGCGGCAATTTACTGTATGATAGTTTGCCTCTCATTATCGAACCATTGAACTTCAGTCTATATTAGTGTCAAATTCATAAATATTATATCCGGCTTCAAGTCTTGATAATGATTAACAATTTTATGGTATCAAAAGAAGAGTATATACGTTTTATTATGTAGCGCGAATCGTAAAATATTACACGCTTACCTTTACACGCTTTCGCGCCAAGTTGCTGATTCTCCAACACTAAATCTTCGAAATCATTTTGAAGGGCGACAGCCGCTGCCTGCACGGAGTTATGCTTGGAAAAGGGCCCCAGTAGCTTGTCCAGGACATCGTTCATGTCCTGCTGCTTGATTCTGATGCGCCTCGACTCGAGCATCCGCACGAACTCGATTTCCGGAGGCGTCAGGAAGATTGTCGCCGTGCCGGAGCAACCTGCGCGCGCGGTTCTACCGATTCGATGAACGTAATCTCTAGCCGAAATTGGACCGGTATACTGAACAACGCAATCTACCTTCGGCATGTCTAATCCTCGAGCTGCGACATCCTGGAAAAAAAAGAGAAATATATATCTTACATATCCTAGAACCGGCAATTTTCACGTCGAACATCTTCCAAATCTTGTTGAACATAAGAATATAAGAACAAGACTGTCTAAATCTAAATCCGCTGTTTAATCCCAATGACATATTACGACCATTCATAAATTACGTCACGCGAGATATATAAAGAAAAGACTTCGGATCTTTTCTAGATCGAGATACAAAGCACTTTGATATAAAACAATTCGGATAAGAACCGGAACCTCGTGATTCCACCGCAATTTGTTCGGAACAATGTTCTTGGTAGTTATCGAGCTCCAACCTCCTCCGAGAAGTGGCTCGTTCCACGAACAAGAGCGGCAACGGCGAGTCTGCGACCTGCTGGTACAAATGTCTTACAAACCGCGGCGATTTCTCGTTTTGTGGCGACGTGAATGCGCGCGGCTGGCAGCGGGCGCCCAGCTGCGAGACCCCAACGGCGAACGTTTGAGCACGGCCCTGATTTCCTACGTTCGGCTGGCCGATGATTTACCGCGGCGAGAGCCTCCGCCGGGTCGCTCCGCTTGACGGGCCCCGGGGACTAATCCCAGACCACCAGTGGGGGGGCGTCGCGGCACCCCGGAATTCTTTCGCGGCACGATACGGACGTGTATCCGTGTATTCTTATTACATCTTTTCCTGCTATTAATTCAACGTACGTCGACGACGGCGCGATCCGGGCGCCAGCGTGAAGGAATACGAGAGAGAAACCCCCGACCAATCGAAATAAATGCTGTCGATCGGACCGAATCACTCGAGCTCGCCCCGTGATTCCGTTACATCTTATCGCTCGATGAATATCGATAAAGCAATTTCTAATCATTTATTTTTTGCGCGATTAAGAATATTAATGAGAACAAAACGAACTGAATAAAAGGAGAAGTCAATGCTTGCAGCATGGAACTTTATGTAACATAGTTAAAGAAAAATATCAAATAACTTACATAACTTTGACAAATATAGTGTTTATTACATAGAATTATAGAATGTTTATTATATAGAAAGTGAAAAATAAATTAAACGCTTTTAACGTTAACTATAATGTGATATCATCGCGATTTAAATTGTCACTCGGAGTTAACTTTGCCAAAGAATATTTCCTTAAAATTCAACGCAAGCCTATATAATCACTTGCGCGGCGCTCGCAATCGGAGCAAGTGCACTTGGCACATTAAAACGATACAAGCACGATACCTGCCACCGGTTTCAACACACGTAAAGAGAGCGGCGCGCTGAAGAGCGATCGATGGCGGCGATTAAGACAAACGATCGTTTAAGAAAGGGACCGGGGGATCGTGGGCCGCGGGATCGAGAACGGATCGTCCGCTCAAAACATCTCACTCGGGCCATAGATCACATCGTGGATCCGGATCCACCACCGCTGAGAGCCGCGGAACATTCCGGCCGCGGGTGCCCTCGTGGCTTTTCAACGTGGAAATTAATAACGCGGCCGTAAAACCTACGTGGTAGCGACGCCGTAAAACGTGGGCGGCTGCCATCGCACATTCCGCGGATCAACATTAAGGAGTTAAATATGCCCGACGTCTCTCTAAGTACACAGTAAATTATTCCGCCTTCTTCCTTCTCCCTCTCGTGCTCGCAACAACGTTGGCGACGTCATGTCAATATGTTCGCGCGACCGGGATTTATCGATTTAATAGTAACGAGTAAATGCGTTGCATGTTCTTAGCAGCGTAATTATTCACGTATTTTTTATATTTTGGATTTTCTGTATCTTAATGATCTTGATAAATCCACCTGCTTTTTTAGACAATTAAGCATTTAAAATCAACAAAGCAAATTTAACAAATTTGATATTAAACTCGGCTTTCAAGAATTTTGATATTAAAACAGATCTCGCAGGATTAATAAGCAAACAATGAAATATAAGAATAAAATATATAAGCATTCTTTATAATAAAGAATTATGCGCAGATTGTTTAATCTACATTGGCATAACATGCAACTAGAAAAAATCACGTAAAAAGTAAATAAAGTACATAATATTATAACATAATTTTTAAAAATTAGAATAATAACCATCAAAATGTTATATACACATTAATCAATATTTATATCGCCGTAAAATGACGTGAATTTTTAAGCATCATACATTCATGCTTCTAAAGAAGTACAAAATATATTTGATCGTAATTTTAATCTTTCTACATGTTAATTGCCTCGTTTCATCGCATCAAATATTATTATTATATTCATGCCGTAACTTCTTTACACAAAGTTTGTTTTGCCAGAGAAATTATGGCATATGCGAAAGTCGAGAATAAATAAAATCGTGAGAAAAGAAAGCTATAAAGTCCGACGAACGAATGTTCGTTATTCAGAATTAATTTCGCAGATTCTGATCTTGTTCTTCTTTGGAGGGCGACACGGGTTTGAGACATAATTCGAAAGAACAGGTCGTCAATTAATCGCAATGTATAGGGCTTAACGAGGACAGTAGAGAGGATAACGAGAACCCGCGGCGAGTCTTCGGAATTTTCGAATCGGACGTCGACTTTACGAGAAAGAGAGAAAGAGAAAGAGAGAAAGATCGCCTGATGGAAAAGAATTAATTTTTACGATAAGTTGTCATTCGTTTGCGTGACGCCGATCGTGAAGTTCACAATTCGCAAATCTTGCCGCGATTTAATATTTTTCTTCTTTCCTTTTGCACGAGTTCTTCCGATATTCGCGATACTTGAGACACGTGAAAGCGCCATAACAGTATTTCACGCTAAAATCTAAATTGGTCGATGAAGAAATGAGATCCGCCGTCGTTTTATTTTTGACGGTCCCCGCGTCTAATGACGAAATCGATCGCTTTCACCGGTAATTACGGCAGTTAAAGCCGTCGCCGAGAGTTCAATGTGAATCAGAAAGTTGTTCTGTTATTCGACGTCGGATTAATTCGGCCGACGTAATACGAATGTAATTAGCGGCGGGGAGAAAGAAAGTTATCCGTTACTTCGCAAACATTATCGCGTCATGATTAATTACGCCGCTCGCAGAATGCAATTAGCGAAACAGACACTTCTGTGGATATATCGCAAATAGGTAAACATTTCGCGTTTATTACGATTCGGATGAGAAATATCTTTCCATTAGACTATTAGAGATTTGATTGAAAAGCGGCGCAGTTTGTTTCGTAGAAGATTAGTAATTGTTAATAGAAAAGGATTGTTAATGCAAAGTTCGGACTCCCCTAAATCGCTTCGTGAAGTAAAGAAAGCACAGATATGGGGAACAGACAAATGGTTGTAATTATACTCATTACGAAGGGTTCATGCGCCCGCATAATTTTTAACCTCCGAACACAGCGTGGGTCCAGATGTATTAAATTCCCTCTCGAAAGAATAAGCCACGAAGTAATTTACAGCATAGGGAGTGCCGACAGATATCCCTGACTTTTCTTTCGTTATTCTTTCGTTGCTATTCTCTCTTAATTTTTCAACGCTTTCGTATTATACACTTATATTTTTTATTTATATAATATTTAATCTTTCAAAGTATATCTGATCTCGAGTAAAACTCATGACGTGCAATGTAATTTAAGAGTAAACAAGTTAAGAAGTTCAAATACTTATAATGCGCTAAAGGAATAAAGATAACTTCATTATGTCTACAATAGGTATATTAGTAGACGTTCGAAGCATTTAAAGTAATTTTCGAAAATATATAACTTACCGTGCACAGTAGTACTCCACTTTTCGCTTGACTGAAAGTTTTGAAGACCTCCGTCCTTTCTTTCTGTGTCATATTACCATGTAATTTAAAGAATTCTACGTCAACCAGCGGATCGGAGTCTTCGTCGTCGTCATCAATTGGTTTCGTAAGGACAGAGGACAAAATTTCGGTATGATAATCTACCATGTCTTGTGTGGCCATAAAAATTAGTGTTTTGTGTTGCCCAGGAGTCTAAAGAAAAAAAAAAAAAAGAAAATGCTACTATACAAGTCGCAATTCGACACAATGTATTATTGCTACAATGCAGTTTGAAAATTTTCCTACCTGACATCTCCCGGCGATGTAAGCGCTTAGAGTGACCATTCTCAATTTAGGCGGGGTGACTATGTAATTCTGAATTACACTTTGCGGAACTATTAGGTCTTCGTTAATCTCGCTAATATCGCCCTCGCTCGCTTCTAAATTCTCTTTAGCTGCATCAACGAAGATCGGATTGTGCATCGTGAGACCCGCCAATTTCTCGACGGCTTGTGTCAAAGTCGCGGACAACAAGATTGTCTGCCTTTTCGATTTATTTTCAACATCTTCCACTTTCGAATAAGATTCTTGATTCACACCGGAATGTTTTTCATCCTTTTTCATTTTTCTCGATAGAACGGTATTAGCACTCTGATCGCTATCGCTGTCATCACTTGAATGATATATTTGTTTCTTTTTACTACCATCGGTATCATTTTCTCCTGTTTTGGATTTCATATTATGTTCCTTCGAAATTTCTTCAATTTCTTCATCTGTAAATGTCTTTTTATTATTTTGCTTAAATATTTTCATAGCGTCGTATCCTGATTCGTCATTATTAGAACATGATGTTTTCAAAGCGCTTACTATCCTGAATTGCACAATACATATTATTAATTAATTTTGTAATTATGTTCATGTTATTATTTAATTTTCTTATTGTTAAGATATTAAATAATAATTGCATTAACCTATATACAAAATTTAATTGCCAATTTTTTTGAAAAATAAAAAAAAACAGAAAACCTACCCAGAAATGTCCATTTCGTATCCCATATCAAGCATTCTATCAGCTTCATCTAATACAAAATATTTGACGTCATTTAATCTCAACGCTTTTGTATGCTTTATGTGATCTAATAATCTACCAGGAGTAGATATTAATATATTACATCCCTTTCGTAACCGAGCTTTTTCCGCTTTTCTCTTTTCTCCGCCAACTATGTAGCCTGGTACGATCCACGTAAAAGGCTAAAATTATTTAAAAAGTTATTTTGACATCTAATAAATGCTAATGTATTTAAAATATATTTGCCTCTTACTCACTTTAACTAGTTTTATAAAACACTCGTACGTCTGCAAGGCCAATTCTCTCGTCGGAACAACCACAAGGGCTGATAAACCGCTGTTTCTATTTAATTTTGGTCTAATTTTGTGTAACATTTCAACAATTGGTAAAGCATATGCTAACGTTTTACCAGATCCTGTCTGAGATCTTATTAGAATATCCTTAGCTGAGAATATTTGAGGGATCGCTTTTTGTTGAACCGTTGTCATTTTAGTTATACCCATATTTTGCTCTAAATTTGATATCTGTAAGAAGAGGTATAAATCGTTACTTTGTTACAAACGTTTTCATTACAAGTGTTAACTACATACAAATACTAACCATAAACGGATGAATATTGAGATCTGCGAAAGTGATCTCTGTAAAAACTGGTTCATTTACAGGTTTTACAAATCGCTGGCCTATGGTTGGTATATCGGGATTATTGCCAAACAAAGAGGAAATTTTTCCACCAGCTCTGTGCATTAATTTTGGAGTTTTGTCTGATTCCCTATCGTTATTTACAATTCTCTCTTTATATTTTCTCTCTTTCTTTTTGTTTAAGATATCTGTCTCCTTTGTGTTTTTTAAAATAGGTGATTCCTGAGTTACTACTTTATTTTTCTTGTCTGATTTAAAATTATCTTTTAGAGTATCATGTTTTTCAGTTAAATTTAGAGTATCTGACTCAGTTTGATTTTTTAGTTGATTCGAAAATGTATTGGAAAGTGATTTCTTTAGTTCACTCTTTGAATTATTTTTCTTTTTCACCAATATTTTATCAACATGTCCTTTTTTTGCCTTTGTAAAAGACACAATTGTGGAATCAGAGTTTTTGGTAGAATGAATCTTATTAGATTTTAAAACTGGTGATTCCTTAGCTACTACTTTGGATTCTTTGTCTAATTTAAAATTATTTTTAGGAATATAATGTTTTTGAGTCAAATTTAGTGTATCTGACTTATTTTTATTCTTTAATTGACTCGAAAATATATCAGAAAGTGATTTCTTTGATTCACGCTTTGAATCATCTCTCTTTCTCGCCAACAGTACTTTACCAACATGACCTTTTGTCGCCTTTGCAAAGGAGACAGTTGATTCATTTGTGGAGTCAGAGTTCGAATGGATCTTTGAAGGAATCTTATCAAATTTCACATGCTTCTTTTTTGCTGCATTAGATTGTTCAATTTTTTCTGACTTTGCAATCTTCGCTGTTGCGCCTTTACCTTGAGATGGAATTGGAGGTTGCTGTATGTTTTGAGTAAGAGCGTTTGCTTCTTTTAACTTCTTGGCAAAGATAACTGATAATAACTTCTGTTTAATTCTTCTCTTATGCCCTGTCTCTTGCGTGTTCGCGTTTCTCTTTGATTCCTTGCTACTTAGTACTGCATCTTTATGGAAAGATTGATTCTTCAATCTTTTAATTGAGGCATTGGAAGACTCGGTTCTTCTCAATATGTTCTAAGCACAAACAATTACTTTACGTTATTCATCAGTCTTTTTCTTAGATTTTTGTTCAGTTTACTATACGCAATTGCATAAAATTGGTGCAAATTCTTTGCACACATGTGGCATGCTTACAGATATCCTCCTAACCTAAATCTAACCTAACCAAGCACCTACCTTCCTCGTTGTGACAGCTGGATCCGCCGTGACATTTAAACAGATGTCCATGTCTTGAATTGTCATTGGTGCGCCTGTTTACTACAAATCACTTTTTCCTTACACGCGGAAAAATAAAATACGCGTAAACCTGTAACGTTTATAAACATACACCCAGCACCCCGCGTAAAGCACGTTGTGAAACATGTGGCGAACCGCGCGACGCGCGACGCGAGTGCTGGACGCTGGACTGCTGGCGCATGCGCGTATTACAGAGAGAGTCTATTTCCGATACTGACTGTATGAAAAATTATATTTCTTAACTTTATTAAGATTACTATTAATTATATAATACTGTATTAAAATATGCGACTAATGTACAATTATATATTGTGGAGAGTGGAGATGCTATAATCTATATTTATATGTATGTATAATATTATTTATATTATATTTATTATTTATATATGTATCTCATATAAATATATATATAATATTAAATATATGTGTGATATATATGGTATATATATATTTTTATATACATATTTATACATGTATCTGTATATAATACGGAGAAGTATTATATTATACACATGAATATATTGAAAATATTGAATTCTTTATAAATTGACAAGATATTTATTTTCAAACAAATTTATAAATTAAATATTAAATAAGTACGCGCATGTACTTATTATTAATTTATATTTTTCGAAGAATAAAGTTTATTGACAATAAAGATTTTTTATTCGACCTAACTGATCATCTTTATTAATTATAATCGTCACGACGTTTCGACTATTGGTTTTGGTCCTTTTCAATCGACGTAACTCTTGATGCTAATAAGCATCCTTTTTTAAAATCACTGAAGGCAATTTATTGCAAAATAAATTTGGTTTTTTATTACTTAGGATTAAATTAATTATACATATATATCACTCGATCTTAAATTTATATTTGTTCTGGGAATAAAAACCACGCAAGAATTATAACATTATTTCTCTACATTCATACAATTTTTATAATGTAATTAAAACGATTAGTCAGGATTTAGTTATAACTGAAAATTAGTGCGTGCACGTGCGTATATAGAAACACCCCAGGTAGCACATATTAGTTTCATATACGTTTTTTGAACGTATACATAGTTTCATAACCGTAAAGAACCGTTAAGAAACGTTTGAATAAAAATGTTTTTGAAACCATGATTTAAGAAACGTATTTTTTACGTTTCTACAGTTAACAAAAATACCTAATATTTGTTAAATTTTTCCTTATAAAATTATAATTTGCTTTATCTATATATATAATAGCTTTATAATAGCCTTTTTTGAAACATTTAAATTTATATTGCACTAATTATTGCACAAAATAAATCATTTTATCCATGCACATATATCCATTTATTTACTTAAATTAATTTTGTCCTACCGGTCTTAATCTATTTGTCATCGGACAAATCTGAGCTTAGAAAACTTCCGACAGTTGCAAAATAAACGTTCTGCTGAACGTGGCCATTGAAAGAACATTTATACGTGTGTTCCGTTTTGAAGAACTTCCTCAACTGGTGCACATCAGTAATGCAATTAAGTTAAAGTGAGATAAATATATTTTGTTTCACTTTAACTTATTGCACGAATGTGCAACAGTTCAGGAATTTCTTCGAAAAAGAATAGACGTCATAGGTGGTATATGCATAAAGCTTCTAGAACATTCTCACGCATGATGTCTCAAAGACGTCATAAACACGTTCAAAAGACGTACAAAATAGGAATTTTAAATGTCTTTATCTAAAATGTCTTTATCATTAAAACAAAACGTTTCTATAATAGTTTTTTAAACGTTATTTTATCGGAAAAGAAACGTTTTTCCATCGAACGTTTTTCGAATGGACATTTTTACTCATGAGAAACGTTTCTAGGAATCGGTTATAAAACGTTTCGGAAAAACGCTTATAAAACATTTCTGAAACGTGTATATGCTACCTGGAGACACGTGCAATCATATCAAGACCTGCATTTAGATATTGGATCAAATATATTTTAATAAATATGACTTCCTCATGATAAGTTGAAACGACCTGTTGAGAAATAACGCGATAAAACGCTGACGTGTTTGATTATCATGATTACAACGGTGTATCATTAGCGCGTCTTTTCGGAGTTTGGAACAGCTAAGGCAACATTGTCGTCGCGACAGTCGAACAATACGGAACGATTCTGTTCGGCGTGGCGCCTGTTGAAGTCAAGACTCCTGTCCGACAATCGTCACATTATTCGACGGACGGAACGGTGTTAATTATTCGTTAACACGTTCGGCAATTGTTACCGGGGTCTCGCTCGCGCGATACAACACGCCAACGGTGCGCGAGATTAATTTCGGAGATTGTCGCTTTTAACGTGTGTTTACCTCCGTCCATGTGTGTTTACACTTTTTACAACGTATCGTGCGAGTGTTGCCTGGCAAGGTAACACGAAAGGTGACGCCGGTGGAATCGGGCATTTTGTGTCCGTGAGGCAGAGCGATCAGACGAAAAGTTTATTTCGATCATGGAGAGTCGTAGTTTATGTTGCATCGGTGTGTCGTTCGCGGCGAGGATAATCGGGGCATATACGATGGTAAGTTTAAAATTTCACGCGTACTACTCTGTATTCTTTTCATGTATTCGGGAGTACGGCGCTGTCTGATTCGCGTATTGCGATTGCATTATAATATCGAATGTAATCGTGCCGAAGAAATGAGATGTCGAAACGAGATAACGAAAAACATGAACTCTGTTTATGTTTATAATGATTGGCACATATATTATATGTTGCCAACGTGGAATAATATATAAAACCTGCCTTGTGATCTTCTTTTGGTATGAGCACGCACACAATATTTCCGGTGCCGAGACTGTCAATAACTCGAGTGACGTTGTTGAATACCGACTCAAATCAATTGATCACGGATACCTTCTACGTCATTTTAAGTCTGGAGTATAAATATAACATTATTATTTTAAGATATACTGCTTCTTGTATTATTTTTGTTTTAGACATACTTCGATTGATATTAAATCAACTATTTTATTGAAAAATAAAAGCGAAATATAGTACAAGAGTAATTTATAAATAGTAATTTAAATATTTTTGAACAAAGCCGTTTAAAAACACATATAATTTTGAAAATTTATATCAATCTGTCAACTATATTAATTTATTTTTATATTTACTTCTAAATCATTCAGCTTTTTGTTTATTCCTTTTCAGTCCACTTCGGTTCTACTAATAAACGTGTTGGTGAGCAACTTCTTCTCGAGAGACGAGGATGATGATTTTTTTGAATCCGTCAAGACTTGGGCCATGCTAGGAGTGAATTGGATGCAAGCAATAAGATATACGCAATTGCAGAAAAAAGGTGAGGCCCGATCACACTTATTGTTAGATACGCAAATTGCTTCCGCAAACGAATGGTATAACGTAACGTTGTACATTTCAGCGCAAGCCGCCTTGATATGTTTCCTCATATACGCCGTCTCGTTTCTGTTGGCCAGTGCATACCTCGCTTTGGGATCGATATCGGTGAGCGTCTTAAAATATTGTGTAATTACCTCTAAATAACTTAATCGAATAAAAGAGAATTATTGAGAATAGTTGGTCTATTTCAATTGATCTAGTCAGATAACTCTGCCATATATTTTATTTTTCATCTTTTTACTAAATTAATTTCGAATTTATTTACATCTGTAAATTATTAAGTTTCGATAAGTATTGCGAGAAATTTTGCGGGCCTTCTAATTTCTTTTTTCTCAAAATATCTAGCAGCAATGTAAAGAATTCTTATATACAACACTCTGCTCGCAAGCACGATTTCTATTATTTTTTTTAAAGGTCGCGGCAGAGACACCGCCGATCGAATACAAATTCGTCAGGCGTTCTTTATAAATCCGCGAGATGTATTTTAGGCACGTAACAGCCTTGTCTCAACTCGCTAACGACCGCGTTAACTTCCGCGTACGTTCACAGAGGAGACATATGAGCGCCGTGCCTTGGATGTATTTGCAAATGATTAGCGTAATAGATCAGACCGTGGCGCTGTGTAGCCATATAATACACGACCGGCAGACTACTTTTTATTTGTGGTACATTACGATATGCAGCATCTATCTGAGTAAGTATATTTCTAATCTTCTTTTGCGATTCAACGTAAATAATGCATTCTAATCACTGAATTCTGAATACAAATATATATTGAATTACCTTTGTGAATTCTATTGCAATTAAACGCGAACAAATCACTGTTAATCTAATGTTATTATTATAAATAAATTAAAAAGATATGTTTTTTACGATCAATATCAAAGTAACTTTATTCTAAAAGTAATCTTGTCGGAAGCGTTTAATAAAAGGAGTATATTTAGCGTTATCAATTTAAAAGTTATAACGTACAATGATCCGTCACTAAGTCTTTCGTAAAAATAAATTGTAATTTCCATAAATGTAATTGTAAGATAAATTAAAACCAAAAATATGTGTGTGGCACATTCTATATACAATAATTACATTTGACAATAATTACAGTTTTGAGCGTGTATTTCTGGATGGTCGTGGAAGCAGCTCGAAACCAATGGTATGACGAGCAGAACCGAATTGCGAGTATCGAATCGAGCGTGTTGGAATTTGTATCGACACCTAGTAGCGGTTCGAAGTCACCGTCCTTCCTCTCACAAAATTTTTCGATGTTCGAATCACCGCGACCGCCAACGATCCTACCTAAATAGCAGAAATTCCCTGAAGAATCATGGATAATGCTGAAACAATCCTGATAGACTTGCCGCCTAAGGCAAACCGTTGCTAGAACGTGCAGGATTGAGGGGGATATTTACAGAACAATGTAAGAGGAAGACTGAGAGGTTTCTTTCTTCATACTTCGTGGACGTTATTTGCCATCATAACTTAAGACTTACGCGTTATACGTAGTATATTTATTTACTAAATATGAACCAATTCATTTTGTTATATATAAATAAATATCTACTTATAAACATCTTTCACACGTTTAAACTGCGCGATGAAAATTTTTCTATTTTATAAGATTATGTTATTTAATTAATATAATTTTTACATATTTAATTTGGCAATTTATTATTGCATAACATATTTGATCCTATTAGTACAGTACGAAGTTTGTTGTAACGCGCGCGCGCGAAAAATTGATAAGATGTCCGAAACAATATAAATTTCAAATAAGACATGCAGAAATTTCTGTTCCAAAAATATTTTTGATTATCCAGCCGAGATTACTGATCTCAATACATTTATTCGTGAGCTATATGGCATTTCAAAGAATTTAGATGTTAAGTCGGCAGAATATCCATTGATCTTCCTTGCCTAATGGAATATACGCGAGCCACTAAACTTCGCTACGGTAAATCCCCGTTTCGATACGGGGAAAATGTATAATAATGCGGAGAGTAACTTCATAAATCAGTCGGGAGATGCGACTAATAGAGTGTATCAAATGCGCCCCCGGCGGAGCGTGCTTGCATAGAAAATATGAGAAATGGCCGCGTTTTACGTCGAAATACTTTTAAACTTCCTGGATTCGAATCGCACGCAAGCATATTCGCTATACGGGATCGACCGTCTCTTCGGATAGAGGTCGATTTGTCCGAGAATGGCCACAACTTTTCGCAATACTCTTGAGAATGGTGATCAAGTGTACAATACATGATAGAGAAAAGCTCTCGATACAATTTATTGGGGATGTTTTGTCGTATCGATTTCGTATAACATATCTATGTTTGCAAGGAATATACTCTAATGATAGCACATATAATATCTATATGTATGTTATTATACATATAAATTATTATAGTATATAAGGGAGGCAATCTTTTATTTTATTCAATATTTTGTTATTTTAAAAGTAAATGTAACATAATTTAAAATTTTGTTTGATAAGTTGCTTTTTTTATTTTCATCTCTAGAAACAGATAAATATTTAATCTTTTGATTAATTTCAACTGAAACTTATATACAAGTGAGAAATGATTTTGTTAGCATTCACTATTATATTTAATCATGAAATGTTGAGAAAATTTTTCTTCTTATAAGTAGTAATTTGTAATTTTATTTCTAAGAATCTATAGAAACAAATTTGTTACTAATAAAACTTATCAAATATATATAAAATTAATTTTCTGTTGCTAAAGGAAGTAAACTGAAGCAAGTAATGTATTCGATAAGAGGTAAGACAAAAAAAAACAAATGTTCTTGTTAAATTGCGATATTTTGTAAAATTGCTTGTTCCCGTGAGAAGGACTGGATTTTTCAGTCGTCGACACGGTGCCGGGGACAGACAGAAAGCGGGTTGCGCGACGTGGTTGGTTGCCGCTGCTTTTAAAAAGAACTGAGCGAGTCAATTTGTAGGCTGTCGCAAACTTTTAAAACACTAGTTGACAGCCGTTCCACCCCCGTCGCGACGCCCGTCCAACCGTCCTGAAGGATTCCTCCGTCTCTCTTTCTCTGTCTCCCTCTCTCTCCCTTCCCGTTTCTCTTTTCGATCTCTCTTTCCCTCTTGCTCCTCGACTCGCGCTCCCGATGAAGGACCGGGGCCCACCCCTGCGTGTCGCGGCAGCCGATGGATTGTAAAATAAAACTAACTTGGCTTTTTCGTGGCTCGGGAACGGGAGTACCGGCGAAATCTCATTCCCGTGGATCCCTTTTATTTTCATGTACCCCTTTTTTTTCATTCATCCCCCGCGTAACGAAGGGAGCCCGGACGGTTGTTGAGTAGCACCAACGAGTCACGTCTGTTTGAAGAAATGTTTGCCTTCCGAAGGAAGCTTAATGAGATCTTCATCTTACGAGATTCATGCTTAGTTGCTGAAAGTATCGCAACTCTTTATCTCTATTTTAAATCGTAATCAGCCAGCATCTTCCTGTTCAAAGGAATATACGGCATTATACAATATAATTACCAGTATTACAAATACCAATTATTTGTTCTGATATTGCGCAAAATGCTTATTCATAATTAGCGACACTAAATGCGTAAATGGGATTAAACATGCTAGAATTATTAATCATAAGTGGTATAAATACTGATCCGGAGAATTACCATATTCCACAATCTTTCTGACTAATCATATTTCTACACCTCAAGGCTTCACCGTCCTTCTGGTGGTGTTTTCTTCAAAGCAGATTTTACGTGACCTCGCCTACTTCGAGTCGTATCGAGCGGCCGAAGAAGAGAGTACCCGCTCGTATGACACACATAAAACGTAGCCGCGACGTAATTAATCTTCTCGCATGACACTTTAGCTGGTTACGGGGCAGAGCTTGCCAAGAACCAGAACACAACATACCACTTAAGCCCGCCGCCCAGAAAACAATTAATACGGAAATTGATTAATAATTACCGCGCCCCAATTTCCACCCTCTCTCGGACTCTCGCCAGTCACCACAACGAGAGAGCGACGAGAGAGAAAGAGAAAGAGAAATAGTGAAAAAAGAGCATCAATAATCCTGCAAAAACACACGCACCGGATAAGGATCACAGTGTTCCACAATATTCGTTCGTTATCTAAATTCGACAGTGATTAATTTTCTGGTGATTGTTTAGGCACCCTCAATGCTATCATTGTATTGTTTTCAATTAATCATATTTTTGTTTAAGGATATTTTTCTCGGAATAAACATTTAATCCTTTCATATTCTCTATTTCCTGGATAAAATATTTTTTTCAAATGAGATAATCCATGGCATTTTTGGAATTGGGCGGCGAAAATTCCAGCACATTGAAATCGGCGCCTTATCGACGAAATTTAAACCATCGCTCGTTGTTCCGCTTCCTTTGTGGCATTTATACGTGCCGGGAGAGCGGAGAGTCGATTTGGCATTACTTTTCTAGACAGACAGATTTTATTGATCTGTGCACCGTGGCGGCTCTCTGCCTCTTTCTCCCTTCCTCCGTCTCGCTCTCGCGAATGAGTGAGGGCCGCGGAGTCAGAACCGAGAGAGAACGGCGGAACTGAACGCCCCATAAAGCTAACCAATGCTAATACTTCTCGTCTCGGCAGTGGCGTCGGTGCCGGGCGGCGCGACGCCCGGTCGTCGATTCGCCTCGACCAGCCTCGACGTCGCGCGTCGTCGGCGGGGAAGGACGCACCGACGCCGCTGGCCCGGACCGGAATCGGCAATAAACGCGTAACCGAGCCTAATTCGTAATGTTGGCCCAGTCATTGTGGACCATTGTGAATCCCCCCGTCCCGTTCGCCGCGCCGGCCGGGGACGACGAGTATAACGCTGGGGTTATCGCAGGAAACTGCCAGTAACGGTGGCAAGAGGTATGCACTCTCCTCGATGCGCCGCGCCGTCCTGGACCGCGTCCGGCTCCCTTATTTCAGTTTTATCGCGCGTCGCTCGCCACTAAATTGATATTCGCAACGCTGGGCCGAGATTACTAATTTATAGACGAACGAGAGGGAACCGTGTATTCGCGTCTTGAATCGATAACGCGAATCTTGACGTGAAACGAACGCTGTCGATCGTACGCACTGCGACTGTTGCGATCGCGCACAGAAAGAACGAAATCTAAATTACGCAAATAAAATTTAAGTAGTTATTTTATAAAATACGTTATAAAATTAAAAATTTCATTGTTGGTTTTGATATAGAACAAATGGTTATCAATCAAGCAAACTGAAAAGTTGTTGAAAATGATTTCATGTATAATTAGGCTTAAATATGTAGATTAGCTAGAGATCACCAGAAAATTAATATTGTTATAGTAATACAGTGAAAAGCTTATTATACCAAACAGTTAATGATAATACGTTCAGCGGACAATTTTCGTTGAACAAACCTCCGTGTGCAAATCTCTCTCTCTCTCTCTCTATTTCCTTCAGCAATGTTTATCTTTTCCCGCTCATGAAAGTCGATTCATCATCAACTCGGTAATTGCAGCATTTGCAATGCTACATTAGCGTTCTCCGCTTTGCCTCTATTCAGAGATTGTTCGCTCAACGACTCCGAGAAATTTGCAAGATTCAATAACTTACGGCAAGATAAAAATTGCAATACATTGAACCCTTCAGCTATTGCTATGTTGCGGCTTATACAGGAGTTCCTGGTGGTTTTTCCGTTGTGGAATGTGTCAAGTTTTTTAGGAAATCACAAATTTGTCAATATTTAGTTAACAGAATACTCCGTTCATACAGTACACACTTTTCGATTTCATTAATGAGTCATCATTCTTTATTTTACAGTTATATTCTTCCCGGCTGTTCTTAATAACTTTTATTTCTCGCTCGCTTTCCGCTTATCAGCGATTTCTATTTTATCAATAGGTATAAGTATTTGTAAACACATTTTTCATATAAAAGGAAATCTGAGACGAGAACTATATTAGAAAATTTTAGAATTAATTTAGATGTGACTCAGATTAATTTTTTAGTTATATAGCAATATGATTATTTTACACAGCTATTTTCATAATTTTTATTTGCTTGGCTAAAGATATATTACAACCGGCACTCGATATTGATAAATATAAGAAATAAGTCCATAAATAAGCTTTAATAAGTAAAAGGAATAGGGAAAATTTTAGTTTACAAAAAATGAAATAAAATTGCGCGAATTCCGTGTTGAAAAATTCGTTCTACAAGGATCGTCCGGGGATTTCGGCCAAACGTCTTAGCATATGAATGCCGCCTCTGTCCCGCGAGATATACGATTTTTTCCCCGTTCCCCCGTGAATGGAAATTCGAAAACGCGGACCGATGACCGGAGGTTTAGTGAATACGGGGCGGGAGGAAGGGAGGGGTCTTGGTATATCTCTTTCGTTGGAATGAGGGTGGCACGTGCTCGTCTTTTCTGTCTTCGTCCTTTTAAGGCTGTAAGGACGGACCTACAGAATGAAACGGGGGTGCGGCGGAAGGAAAATTTGTGAGCGCGATGGACGGCCGCCGACACAATGGCTGCGTTTAATAGTACATTAAGCACATCGCGGAACGACCTTAGTCGTGACCGCCGTGACGAACTTTTCCTCGGACAGTAGGGCGCAATAATCACATCCGGGTGCGAATCCCCCATATGGGGATGAAAATCTTATGAGTCTGTGCAAAAATACTGTTAAAATGTGCATATTATATATTACTGTTATATTAGGCAAAAAAATCTCTATACCTATTTGACGCATGTTGAGTTTACTCATGCATGTACATAATTGTGCACGCTATAATTTAACTCACAATAAATAGACACTAGTTTTACCTCTCTTTTGGCTATATATTTTTTAAGATAATACTGAATAAATTATTTTCGAAGCAAATATATATCAGCTAATATATTATAAGCTTTTAAATTATAAGATATAAGATTGTTTCTTCGCGCCAATTTGAAAAAAGAGCAAATAGCTATGTATTCAAAACAAATTTATTATTTATTCAAAAAAAATATTTATTAATAAAAAACATAATAAAAATAAAGTCAATATAAGAAAGGATGACTGATGAAACTCGCTAAGAATAGAATGACAAGCAAAGAAAACTTAAATAAATATTATTCTTGAATTCTCTTGAGTTCCATTCTAAAATAATGACAATTGAAACGAAAATATTTGTAACATTTTGATAACAACGGTGGTTTAATTGGATCATCAAAGTAATCAGTACTATTTTCAGATAATACAGTGTTAACATACTCTGTCAATAATATTAAAGACTAGTAAGAATCACCGAAACTGCTCGGTAAAATTATCAACTATCTACATAAATAAACTTAAATTTCATAAGTATAATTAAATCATGTAAAGTGATAAAAGTTGTCAATTGCTTCAAAGAACGAATAAACATTTCGAATTTTACTGTTCATCAAAATCGCGGGCAAATAGGTATATATAGAAAACGCAAATATTTGGCTTCCACTCGTCGTAATCACCTGAAAATGATACGCTACGCTATTCCATAAAGGAGAAACAACTTCTTTTCTCGTGTTCAATTACGAGGAAATACCGTATCTCGATCTGCGAAGTATCGGCGTATAATACGTACTCGATGTATCAGTTTAGATTGCGTTGCAACGTCGGACTAAATTGCCGCAATCGTTATCCTCCGCCAGGAAAGAACTGTTCGAAATGAGTTTCCTTCGATCGACTTCCGGCCTCGAAGGAGCAAGGAGGCATCGACGTTCTCGCACGTATGTCGGTTTGCGGCAGTTTGAGCAATTGCACGCGCTCCGCCTCGTTACCGCGCTACGTAATTGGTAATTGGTAATTGTTGGCAATTGGCCGCGCAATATCGCGCGCCAATGACGCACTTATATGGATGTAAATTATAGGGCGACGTACCGTGTCTGACGGCAAATTCACCTTTAAAGCTCTGAATATTCAGCGGCAATTTTAATTACCATTCAATGGCGCATTGCCATTACGCGCGATGCCATGCTGGAAATTAGCGTAAAAATCGCTACCAGGCTTTCACGCGATCGCTCAAGTGCGCGTGCGTGCGAATTGAATCGCAATGAGCGTCACCAGAAATGTTTGGCGTCACCAGAAATCAATTTCATGCGTAAAGACCGTTATCGGACCACTTCTAATAGCATTTTGTTTATTCCAATTGACGAGGAAAATAACTTAATAGTACTTAAAACACAATAGAATGTTTTTCATCACGTATTGTATTATAAGTAACAGTTCAAGATATTAGCGATATTAATATTTATTAGCAATTAATAACACAATGTTAAGCAAAGTAATCGCTCATGAAAAGTAGCAAGAGAAAATCAATAGAGTCGCTGTCAAGTACGCCACGCGAGTATCGAGCACTGCCTTATTTTCGATAACGCGCTGAACCTCGTAAGAATCTGGGTGTTAAGTAAAGCAGGCATCGATCACTTAACGTTCGCCTCGCGGTAGGGCACGTATCGATCATACCGTCGAAAGATAGAAAGACACTGGGCGTTATCTCGCCCGGCGATTCAAAGCGACGGAAGTGAGCCGGGGGGGCGGAGGCGGAAGAAGCCGGTTTTTCGGGAACGGCTGCCGCCGTAGGTGTCGAAGGGACACGAGGCTCGAACGAGCCCGCAATTAGGCGGTCCCGGGGTCGACGACGGGCGCAGCGACGGGGTCGGGCATTATGCAAAGCAGATTTTAAATTTAGATGCGGCCCACTGTGGCCCATACACACATACCCGCGCGCTAGCACGCCGTTCGTGTGGCGTGCGCGAACCCACGCGGGCCACACGTAAGAGCCTGTAAGCGTGGGTCGTGTCGTGCTCGACAAATTAGCGCGTTTTAAATCCAATCCGTGCTGAAAGGGGGAGTCGTTGTGGACGGCTATGCCGGGGATGGGAACGAGAATGCGGGGAGAAAGGGAATAGAAGGGTGGCTGTGTCGGGCTGTTTTGCATTTCTCGCGCGCGCGCCGAACATTTGAGGTGTAAAATATTAAATCCAGGCGCCTCCGCCATATCGCCTACGTCCTCGGCAGGGAGGCAGGATAGAGGGAGAGAGAAAGAGATAGATAAAGTGGAGGAAAGGGCGATAGCGGAGAGAGCGGAAAGGGGTCGGAAGCTGCCCCCCAGAAGGGGAAGGAGGATACGGCGAGGCGGCTCTGCGGCGCGCACTCAGCAAGTTTACATTTAAATGTAAAAGTGCCGAGTGCCGCTAGGCGAAAGCTGCTGTTTTGCATTCGAAAGCTCATGATTGCCTCTGAGCTTTGCTTTTGATGCCGAGGCATTTCGCGCTGTCGACAGGCGGAGAGGTGCGTCGCTAAAGTCTGGTCGACTTCGGCTCCGGTCGAGATGGAGCATGGAGCGCGCTACAGAGAGGCGCTCCAGCTTCGTTCCATGCACGTCGTTTCACATTCGGACGCTTTCGTCGATTCCGATTCGATTTCTTCGTAGCAAAAAGCTACGAAAGGATTTTTTTTTTAGTCGCGTTCTTCACGAATAACCTGTGCGTCGAGAAATTTAGGAATTTGCAAAAACTAACTTTCAGAAATATGCAATTTTCTTATTTTTCATTTAATTTCAGATAGACTTCACTTTAGACGAAATATGCTCAGATTATATACGTTATGATATGCGAGGGCGTACCACGTTGTACTGCGTGCGTCAATGATACCATTGCATTTTCCACAGATATTACATTTTCCGCAAAACGCCGTCCTTCGGACACACGTGCACTCACCCTCACATACATATACACGTGCCCGCGCGCGTTCGCGCGCGCGAGCGCACCTACACGTTTGTCCGTTTGATTTCCGGGATCTAATCAATTCTCGGAAGGCGAAACGACAGACGAGCGGGTTACGAGGCGAGCTAGCCGTTATTCCTCTAATATGTATGTTTCTTATGAGCGCCGGTAAAAGGGCTCCGTGCAATTTCCTATGATAGATCGAGTCCCGCGGACAAGTTCCATTACGGCCGGCTCTGAATTATTGAGCTGGCAATTCCCCGGCGACACGCGGTACGCCCTGCATCAAAGTGTCAACGGGCTCATTAAGCCTCCAAATCAGGTGAACTAACGCGGTAACCGTTCGACCGTTCCGTTCGTTCGGGTTCGTCGATAAACACCCTAGTGGTTTAATTTGAATTTGTTCACGCCATTATGTGCGTATTAAGGGCTCCGACACCTTTTCGTTCAATGACTCATCAAGCTTCGATTCCAGCTTCTCTTTTGTCGGTATAAAAGAAGCATATATAGAATATATAATAAATTATAAACTAAAGCATGACGTCTTTATGTTAAATAAAATCATAAAAGTTTTAATAGATATAAGAAATGTTATATTTAAGATATTATTTTTATTCACTATAAAACGTAAACACGAATGGATAAAAATACAGGATTACAAAAATAAAAGTCATTAAAGATTTTTGTATAAAGAAAACCTTTATCTACTTAATTTTTAAAGTAAAAATTATAAAAGGTTACAAAGTTGCGTGATTCATCCAAAATATGACGCACCGCGCGATTTCCGCAAGTGACAAGCACTGCGTATTGCCCGATGAGGTTATGAAATATCAAGTATGTTTTATCGTCGCGATCGACAGAATATACGCAACGATACACCACAGGGGATGAAGTGTAATGTTACTCTCTCGTCGCGGTTTTATTTCATTTTTTTTTCTTTCGTCCCTTGCGGTCGGAAAGGAGCGCGCATTTGCATTTCTCTCTCCACGGATCGAAAAGCGGAAGATGGCCGATGCAGATTACGACTATCTGTAATCCCTTGAAATAGGACCTGTTACTATAAACTGCTGCTTGTATCTGCGATCGCTAGAAGGGCCGAATTGGCACGATCGTTATCTCAAGTCGCCCTTCTGGTCCATATGCTGGGCTAATAAGAGCCCTAATAACGGGTACCCCACCCCTTCGGTATATGTGGGGACTGTCACTAAATATTTTTCTTCCTCAACGGTTGCTCTGGGAGTTCGTCCGTGATGCCATGACGCATATGTCCTCAACGGACGGCTTATTTCGACAAAGATCGATTTTTACATTCTCAATATTTAATAAAAAAAGGCTTAAGTTAGATTTATCTAATCACTTTGTTGGAAAATGCATTGACATCAAATTTCCTTTTTGCTGTGTATCGTAAAAATGACTGTAATTCTTGCACATTATATTTGCATAATAATATATTTTATCTCAATAATATATAACTATAATATTTCTTTCTTTCAACAAAAAGTATTTTAGTGAAAGATGTAAGCTGTGGAGATTAAGGAAAATTGTTCTGTATTTTTCTTCAGACAACGCGCGATGAATAAAAATATCCCTTCAGTTTTATCAGATGCTAAAACCATCAGATCAAAGCTTTACATAAAGATAGCTCCTGCATTTAAGGCTGAATATAGTATATATATATATTTTTACTAACTCTGTTTTCGCTTCGAATGCAAATGGCTCAATCACGCGTTCGGGGGGGCACTGCAGTGGTTGGTGCTTACCCGCGTAATTTATTCGTAAGGGCGTTAAAGTTTCATAAGTCGTGCACATAAAATGCACTCGAGAATGGAGAGTAAGAGTGTCCACCCCCTCGCCACCTCTCTATCTCGTTGCGCCGCTCTCGCTCCCTCCTATCCACCCGCCCACCCTTCCCGCCATCCCTGGCGCGGCAGAAAATTATGCAGATGGCGGAGAAAACCTTTGATAAACACGACAGTCTCTGATCGTTATGCAGATCCGCGCCACTGTAAAATGGCGGCAATCTCTCCCTCTCACTCGAGCGGCCGCCAACCATCCCTCGCGTCCTCATCCTCCCTCTTCCCGCTCGCCCTCCTCCCTCTCGCCAGTCCACTGGACCCCGGAGGGTGTTTCAGTTTCTCACTCCCCGCCACCCTCATCTCGCTCCTCCGCAGCTAGCGCTCCTGATTTTCACACCCCGGCCGCGGCGGCGACGGCGACGGCACCGCCACACCAAGTCGAGAGGGTGGAAGTACGCACCCTCCCGCTCACGGTTCAACTTGTCTAACGCGTCTGCGCCGGGTCGTACCACCCGATATATATATATGCGCTGCGATTTCATTGGAAGATCCTGGTGCCGCTCGAAGAGCCACATGCACACAGACCGCACACACGAGGCCACCCATCCACTCACTCACCCATCCACCCACCCATCGCCTGTCGTTGCCGTCGTCATCGTCGCTCGGGGGTACTTCGGCACCCTGGCAGTCACTGAGACACTAGTAAAGAGAGCGTATACTTTATACCTACATCCTGCCACCCGCGCCACCAAAATGGTCGTGAAGACACTTTATCGTTCCATTTTTCTCCCGGCAAACGAGCCCGGGCTCCGAGCCCGTGAAATCCTTAGAAACTCAAGACCGGGAAGCAAGCAGCGATCGCATTTCCATACATTCGGATGACGTAACACCCAATAAAAGTCAATTAACCGTGAGAGTGTACAACGACGATCCTTGTATATTCTCACGAACTAGGTCGCCGCTATATCGAGCAACTGACAATGGGGATGTTCTCACCTTTGATCATATTATTTTGACGCATTACCATTACATAGGATTTCTCTTCAAAAGAAACACTTTTGGATTAAACATGCTTTTGCGACATCTAAAAAACTAATTCGAGAACTTTGATTTTAATGTCCTCAAAGAAACTCGCATTTTATTATTTTCCTATATGCTAAATGGTCCTAAGATAACTTTTTGCCAAGTTATCCCGCGTAAAAATAAAATAATGTTTTATAACTTTAAAGAATTTCGGGCCGTTACGTCCACGTTCTACGAAGATAAACGTCCTCGACGAAGGCTTTGATGGAATCGTTAATGCACGCCACACACTGGAATATTCCATTATACGACCGATGCTGCTGACGTCATCGACTACAATCACAGGTATCCCGCTGGCATAACGTAATTTCCTGAACCGAGTGTCTAGATGTCGAAGCCCACCCTTCGCGATAGCTGTCACACATTTATTTCGTTATGTACTTAAAACCATTGGATGTTATACTCGTATCATATATAATTGTTCTTCCGACCTACTTTCGATATCACTCATTTATCAATATGATATATGATACCCGAGATACAGTTCTAGTCTAGATTACAGTTTTCTAATTTTTCTATACGAGAAAAATTAGAAATCTTCTAAACATCACATTGAAAGAATGACCGTTATTTCAACGTTGATATTACAAAAATTATAGAATTATATAATATCGAAAATTAAGAAATTTTTGACACATTTTTGAAACATTAAGTTTAAGAAATCTAGAAAAGTAAAAATGCACTTTTTAAATTTAAAATGTTTAGTTTGACGTTTAATAGTTGAGACATTTGTCGAGACATTTTGCCATCAAATTTTACTCAAAAAGAATCGATTCTACATATATAAACTCACAAGATAATGCAATTTCTGTATAGCTTGTATAGATCTACAAGATACCTATGACGTCATTATGATATTATGTAGCTGTTAACGAGCGGAAGGAATTATGTTACCTTTGAAGAGTAGTGTTTTTCAAAGCTCGTCTGTTTCTTGAACCCCTTGAAATAATGTTTTATTCATGCACACCGCGTCCATCGAAAGCGTTGGCCGAGCAGAGTTGCCTATATTTAAGTGCGTATAAACTTTTCCTTGAAACCATAGAATATTTTAGCACCTCGACTAATTGCGTGGTTACGTGCCGCGAATGAAAGTCTCGCTGCTGATCGTTTCGCACTTCCGATACTTTCGCGGTGTTGCAATTTATTTGAGGGAATAATTTAAAATACATAATAGAAGCGAGTCCCCTCTCCTCCATCCTCCACAATTCATTGAATTCCGAATAATGAAGCATGTTTTAATAACTGTCAGAGAATTGAATCATGAAAGATATTTACAAACAACAAATTATGAACAACAAATGTTTTCTTGTATGTAAATCCACTTTTTTAACTAAAATTTAATTAAAATTTGCAATTTTACATAACGTTAAAACTCTCCTGATAGCTGTAATTTCAAGCTAAGTCCTTTTAAAATTAACTGAAGAATAAAATTGTTTTTATTTATTTGAATACTTAAAGTTCAGAGTTGATTAAGTTTGATTAATTCGTTAATTTATTTACCATCTATCAATCAAATGTATCGATTATGATTATTAATTCAAAAAAATAGTTCTTTATACTTACAATAAACGGGTCGATCTATAGACATAGTTATGAAGCTATGATCATTACGTAATGCATAATTAAAAAAGTTCAGTCAAACTAGTTAGCGATCGTGAGGCTCGTGAATGAAGCTTATTGGATTTAGAGCGCTCTTGTTGGAAGAGCACACTCTTTATGAAGTTTCGATCAAGACAAGTCGGGAGGAAATTGTCGTCCTGCCCGATTGGTCGGCATATCACGAACGCTCGGGGCGTGGCTCGATTACTAGCTCTCGGCCAACCGTTCTCTCCTTTCAATTATTATTTAATTACGCTAATTGCCCGCCGCCGAGTCCCGGCCTCTTGCGATTTGCGAGCCGTCCGGGGGAGCGGCGATCGTTAAGCTGGAATAAACTTCGCGGGTTCCAAATGAATCGGGCTCGCTTGGATGTGATCATCGCCGTCACTAAGTAGGAATGCGCTAATTAATTTACTCGACATGCAAATTGCCGTAGTCGCAATTTTTTATATTACCATTTCTTTGTTTATTGTGACCTTTTTTCATATTTTTAAAATATTACTCGGACTTTCCGTTAAATGTTCTATAATTTTTTTTAACTATAATAGGAAATGCCGGAATTAAAAATGTATATGTAAGAAAACATTAGAAAAATGTTTAAAATATTTTTAACGTTTGTGACATTTTTTAAACGTTTGTTAAATGTTTATTTTGAATGTTTGTGTTGATTGAGATGTACAAGTGTATTTTTTATTTCTATATTATTATTATTATATAGTTATAGTATTTGCTAAAATTATAGTTGTAATAAATAATCTTATATAAATAGTAGATATAAAAATTGTCTATATTTAAATGGAAATATACTATTAATGAAATATTATACTATGTACATATATTTTTATAAATTTGTAAGCAAGAATTGAAATAATCTTTTTTATTGAGACGGCATTTTGTTAGTTTCGTAGATTACCAATTCAATGAAATGATAAACGAATATCTTGTGCGATCCTGCGTAAAAATCTTCGTGTGAGTGTGAACGAGCACTTGGCACCCACGCAAATTGTTCCGCAATGTCGAGCACCGTTGTTCGCCGTTTCTTTTTTGTTACGTCTCGTATGCGGCCGCAGAAAATTCCGTGGAATTATGCGGGGCAGCATAACGTGCGCCGGTACGTGTAGCAGCAGAGGATCGCGGACGAATCGGGACACGTGAGCATAAATTGGCTTGACGCAGAATCGGCCTGACAGTTTAACTATGACAAAAGCACAATAGAATGCGCCGTTTCCTGAATGCAGCATGCGGCTGTAATTTCTCTGTCCGTCCGTCCCGCGTTTTCTCTTTCTCTCTACCACGCGTCTCTATCCTGCTCTCATTTTTTTCTTCCCTATATCGTTCGCGGCCCGTTTTGAAATGGCGGATATTGCGGACAGTTTAATGCCGCGCCAACATCACGACCGCTCGTTAGCGAACGATGCTTCAGTTAAATCAAATTCACCTTGTGAGTTTCGCGTAATCAGCCAGTGACATTAACCAGCAATGGGTTTATCAGTTTACTCGTTCTGCTTGCTTCTGGAGACTTGTCGATGACTTTTATTATTCGACTGCAACCGCAGCTTTAATTTATTATTTTTTAATTATTTGCAATTATTCCTCAAATCGTAATTTTAATTTTGATATAGAAAACAATTTAGTTTATTACATATCGTAAACTTTGCTTGTAATACGCCACACGGGAATGTAAGATTTAAATAAAATTATATTTATATATTTGAATGCACATAAAATTACATATCATAAATAAACTAAAAAAAATAGAATTTATATTGTTGTTAATATAGGATTATAAATTTGAGTTTTTTAATTATCTTTTTTTTCTATAAGAAATGTATAAAATTAAAAATGTTTTTAATAAAAAAATATTATGTGATAACTGTTAGCTATACGGATATCTGTTTTAAACTGTCTTATTTCAATTGGGGATATATCTCTGTTAGATTATTTTGAAATATTGTTTCACCGTAGCTATGGTGAATTTTCCGCGAATCTTCCATCTCGGCTCTAACTGGTCGCCGTGTGATGACGGTTATTACCATGATGCGCCGTTTCCTGCGTCCGTGAACGAGCATGTCTGGTACAAAATCAACACGGCATTCCATGCTTGGAATTACAGATATCCCCGCAAAAAGGCAATAAACGTCAAATCGAAGTGTGTCATTAAATTACCACCTTTTTTCTGATATTTTTGGATCCGAGCTAACGTGACTTTGAACTTATTGCTACCTGCTTACTTATTATCTACGAAAAAAGCACTCTATCCTCTGATTACAAATCTTTTTTTGATTATCTAAAGATATAGAGAAAAGCGGGAATAACTTCCAGAGAATCAATTATTTAAATAAGGTTACTGAATAATAAAGAAATATCTGACAGCTTGTTGAAACATTTTAATAGATTCAACTTAACAACTCTGAAAATTCTATTAATATAATTTAAAAAAAAGGAAAAATAATTTTTAAAAATTATTAAAATTGCAGCTATCTCACAATTTACTTTGTCGGTCAGTTAGTCATAATAATAAAATATTGTTCTCTGGATGTATTTTATATTGCTTGTAACTTACGATAATATTGATTGTTAATTATTTATTAACATTTTAGTAGTGAAAAATTATGTTACAATTATATCGCTCTGCAATTATCTTTTAACATAAAAATTAAAGCGTTGATAAACTTTGCAAAGAGCGCGACTGCTTTCCCGTGTTGTTCTTCAACGATTCACGGTGCATCGTACCCCTGCGTTCGGATATACATAAAACAACGAATTTTCCACGTGGAACTCGACCTGGTTCTAAGTGGTTGTCGTTTGATGACGGTTATTACCATGATGCGCTGTTTCCTGCGACCGTGAGTATCTTCCACCCACGCTGCGGCGCGGCAAGGAAAACGCACGCGTGTCGGCCCGTGCGTGTACACGCACGAGTGGTACTTCGTGTGCACGATATGTACACGACCGGTATGTAACGACCTGCGCACGTCTACACGCGTACGTTTCATAAACGCATTCAGGGTCGGACTGGACAGGCAATGTAATGAGAAATTTCTCAACGACATCAGAAGCAACGCGACGTTATTCGCGTTCGCGTACCTCTTTATTCTGTATTACGCAAATTGTATTTTAAGCTAAATTGCAAACTCTACGACATATGTAGGTATTGTCTTGTGAATTTTGTTACTCCAAAAATGCAAAATTTATGACATATGAAAGATATACTATAGAAATATTGAAATTGAAAGTATATAATATATTATAACGATAAATGATAGTTTTTTAAAGCTTTATAATGTAGATTTTTCTTTATACCGGAAATTCTTTACATTTGAATTCTTTATACTTGAAAATATAATTAAGTCGCATGTATTCAGTGTCGTTATTTTATATAGGAATTAGATGAGACATTTCCAATTTAAGGGGTAATAAAATTCAAAATAATAATACATTCGAAAAGTTTAAAGATTAGAATTTAGATTACCTGCGTAAAAATTTAAATTCTTTTCCATTGGATTATCTAGTGTTTTATGTTTATATGTGTAAAAGCTTGACACAAAAATTGATATGAGAGAGAAAAAGAGAGAAATTTAAGTTGTATTTAAAATGCAACTTAAATTTCTCTCTTTTTCTCTTTCATATCGAGTCTTATATATACATATATATATATATATTATATATTTTTTATAATTACATATATATATATATATAATTTAAATTTATATGTATTAATATTATTTAAGTCAAAAAGAAATATATATATATTTTTTATTTTATTAAAAGATTTTTTTTAGTTCGGGCCTGGGGTGCACCTCTCGGTTTCCCGCGACGGCGCATTTCGCTATTATATAATATATTCGTTTACACAGAACATTATTGTCGCAAATATGTCATTAACGTCGGAAATCAGCGGCCCGTACTCGTAACCGCCCTTGCGTGATGCGGTTCCCCAGGATCTGCCGCAATGGAGTCCTGTGCGCCGGGCGCGGAGGATTCCGGCGGTCGGCCCCGCGTGCCGGAAGTCGCCGATACGTCATTGTTCCTGCTAAACGAATCGCTGCTGCCGGAAAGAACGGGTGTCACGACACCTTTGTCTCGGCTCTTGGAAACGCGCGCGAGCCGCTCCGGCATAATGATCATTTTCGGTTTGTAAATGCGATTGCTCCATATTTCACCAAGGCTAACAGCGACGTTGTTATAGTCAAGGATATAAACGTTGATATTGTCGTTAGATTGATAGGTTGTTTTGTGTTATCGACCATTTAGCATTGTTTCGTGATTAGATAATTGAGCGCTGGAAAAAAACACATTTGATTACAAAATTGAGAGAACCTACATTAGTTGTAATTTCTATCAACAGCACTATTTTATATCGTGTTTTATATTCTATATAATGCAGTTGTATTTTATTTAAAATTATTCCTTGAATCCCTGATCACTGTGTATTTAATTATTCATGTATTAAATTAGAATCTTCTTGCTTTTGCTTACACTTGCTTTTAATAAAAATGTTTTATGTGTTTTTCCTGCAATTGTCCATTCAATTTCTCTGTCGGTTTATATCGAGCGAATCAGTACATTTTGTGAGTAATAATTGCAGACGAGGGCATCAATGAAAATACGACGCCGACCTCATCGGTGTTTGTTCGCCGTATTCTCCGATTCGAAGATCGTTGTCTAGTTCGCGACAAGAAACTGTCTCACCCGTTTTCTCTTTCTCCTTCTCTCTCTATCCCGGCGGTAATAATATAATTCAATCCAAGAGAATGAGCGAGCGAGCCAATAAGAGGCCCCCTTTAATCGGGTTACTTCGTTACCGCGTTACTCCGTTACTCGCGACGGTGATATCAGCGGAATATCAATTATAGTGATTAACCAAGACGCTCGGCGCAAACTTCGACTTCCCCAGGGACACGGGACGAAAGAGAGAGGAAGAGGTTCGCGAGTTCGAGACGAGGGAGAGGGGGAGAGAATAACATCTTTTGTCGGTCGGGAATTAGCCGAAGGAATATTCAAATCCACCGTCCGTTCGAGCGACGATCTTCGAGGCATTTCAATTAAGAGCAAAATGCTGCCGAAGGACTCGCCGTTGCTTTTCTTTCCCTGTCGAAACAAGGAATTCTCTCGAGAAATTTTTATCTCGATCTTTAATATCCCAATTTGAAATTATGTTAAACACTTTTACCGCAAATTGCGAACGAGGTAAACGAGATAAATAATGAAATTGTGTATCTTGGGAAAAATCTTAGGGTATCTTCCGCGAAAAAATGTGTCTCAATATTTTTTCTGATTATACTAAGCTTTAATAAATTAGATCGTTTTTATCATTAAATTGAAGATCATTAATATTATACTAAAATCCTTGTCCGATCCCGCTTAATATAATCAATAGGAATAAACAAATATTTAAATTGTTCCACATTTCCCGTGTCCCAATCATCGCGAATTAATCGAAGCGGAATTGCTACCAATTATCCGGATCCACTGACTGATCTCGCACTCGTCGCGACCCTGAATACGGACAATGCATTAGGCACGGGTTCGTGATCTGGTAAAATTAGGCCCGAGGCCACATTATAATAATGCGGGAATCGGACGAAGTCCCCCGAGGGTGGGTGATCTGGCGCGGAGCAGAAGTATGTATCGCGACGTGTACAGCTGTCCACGTGGCGTGCGTCCATTGTGGACTCGGCGCGTTGGATTAACCAACCGTAAACGCCGAAAATCTAATTGACGAAATACAATTTCACGTCGACAATGGTCGCCGCGACGGATTATCGCGCGCTCGCGTCGATACGCGACCGGCTGTACTTTCCAAAAATTACGTTGAAATCGGCTTCGACACATTCCTCCCTCGATCCGATTCGACACGGCCAAAGGATTCGGCGAATCGCGCGAATCGTGCTAACGATTATTCTTTCACCGGGCGGACCGCGTGACGACGCTAAGCCGTCCGGCAAACCTTGGAGAGCCCTCCTTCGCATTCGATCATCGTGCCGAACATACGGCGAAAGAAGATTTTCCTCGGGGAAACCGCAATGTAATATATAACGCATTGTAAAACGCATTGTTGCAAACTGTCAGGTTTTTTAACAAAATATTTCTCTCTTTTGTTTACGCTTACATATTGAACGATTGCACCAATATATGTCAATTTTAACAATACAGTTTTATAAAATTCTAAGAATAATTTAGCGTATCTACATGATTTTATTAAGTTTATTAAACTATATATTTAGCTGCAAAATTGTATTGTTTTTAAGTCGATTTTTTCTGTTTGAAAGGTGTAATCTTATTTATTAACGTGTCTGTTTTAATAAATATTTGTTTCAAAACATACTTGAAATTGTAACATAATTCGCTCGCATATATCTCGTGTTTTTTTTTTATAAATCCTGCTAATCTCTCGTGTCGAATTTTCAGGAAGAGTGGCTACTGCGCGATGTTTTCGAATTTCCATCAAAAAGATCGAATCACCATTTTCCTCTTCCTCTCGCTTTACGTAGCGGGGGAACGGCGTATTAAGGGTGAATTATCGCAGAATCAAAATAATTCGATAGATGGGGTGGCGTATTACAAGAGGGACGAATATTTCTGCGCGTTGGGGTGCCAAAACATCTCGTGCTATTCGAGAAAGTATTGTCAAAGGATCATTATCCTTTATTTTTGTTTGTCACAAAATTATCTGATCAGCTCTATTTGTATTTTATCGTATTAATATCACGATTCCGCCAAAAACCGATCTGAATTTTAATGAAATCGATGACATATTTTTAGACACGCTGGAAGAAAGGACGCATAATCACCGAAGGTCAATTCTTTTCACGTCGAGCCTGGTTCGTATTTATTCATTTGAGCTAATTTTTTGGGCGTGGATGCGCCTATTAGATTTTCGTGTTATGCTTTAGGGCAGATTGGCGCCGTGGCTTGGAAAAAATAGCGTTAATGCAGCTGCCAAAATTGAGGCAATAAAGCTTGCAAAAGTATATGTTCGATATTTGTTGGCAATTATTTTTAAAGCATCTATTTGTGCAACAATAAATATATAGCTAAACTCGATTTTATCAAAAATAATATTTAAACATGTTAAAATTAAGTCAACAGAATTTGATTATAAATACTATAGTAATTATATGAAATGGGATAATACTTTTTGGTATTTGCTTCAACTTTTAAAATCTCTCCACGTATTTTGTATCAATTTTTCGTGATGTAACAACAATAGAAACCAAGACATAACGCGATTCGGAAAAGTGGCAGGCTACAGGATTAAGAATCGCCATTGTCAGTCGAGATTCGACGAGCGATCCGCGGTGCCGAGAGCGAGCTTAAAATACAGAAAGGCAAACGGTAGCGTGTCAAGGGCCGTCAGGTGGTCGTTTTAAAAGGACACAATGGCTCAATTCGGGACGAAAATCCGCCGGCTAAATCTCCCATTCAAATGCGATCTCAATCCCCTGCGTCAAACGGGGCCTAAGTAGGTACTTAGATGCACATTTGGCTTGAAATTCGTGATAGCTCCCACCATGGAGAGCGATTTTGTGATGCTTATCGGCACTTCTGTGACCCAAGTGGTATCTAACTACGTCACGTTGATATATTTTGAATTTCATCATCTTTATGGGCGTTCTAACGTGTTACACGCTTCCCTCATTTTATGCATGTTGATGCAAATATTTGTCAGTTGCATACTAAATTAAAAATAAAAAGTTTATAATTAAAAAATCTTAATAAAATCAAGCTATAGATATATTCAATCGCATTATGCCCGACTCTAAAAAGATAATACGATAAAATTATGCTATAGATATACCTCGGCAAAAATATATTTAAATCAAAACAAAGTTTAATATCGGAATATATCGTTCGTTTTAATTAATTGAAAACATTTATGTATGGGCGTTTGCTCGAATACGCAATATCGATTTCTATATTTATCTGCGATTATATATTATCCCGGCGATTGTACATTCTTCATTTTCGTTACAGTTTTGATAGCCTTAGTGATGTTAAAGTTTAATATCGAATTCTCGCGAGACCTTGATTCCTCGAAATTGATCACCGGACGGAGAAGTTTCACGAGTTATCTCGGAAACCCTCGGTGTTGTTTTCAGTCGGTGGCAACGGAGACTCCCTTTAAACACGCCCTTGCGTATACAATTAGCCGCGATCGCCCGCGGGAGCTCCGATTACGCCGACGGGAATAATTAGTTTTAATTGACCCGCCCGAAACTTATCCCGCTAACGCATTAAGGCCAAAGTTATACGGCCCGCCAGGAGGTTTAGGTTTTGCGAAGCGCGCGAGCAGGCAGGTAAGGTATACACGTACTACGTGACACGGTTGGTAAACCCGAAGCTGCCTTTGTTAAGCTCGGATTCTGAGTGCCTTTGATACGTGTACTTGCACGCTAACTAACCAACCTAAGCTATCCATAGTGGTTACTGGTTACGTGGCTGTGCGCGACGTATACAGGGTGTTTTCGACCAAACGTATCCTCGTTCAGCCTGAGAAGTTCCCCGATGAGTTGGGAATTCGTTCCCGAATATCAAAAACGTTCGCCCAAAGAACGTTTATTTAGAGAGATATTGAAGAAAGATTAGAATGTCTTTAAAACTACTTTACTTTTTCCCTTTAGAGCAAATCTAATTTAAACTATTACACAATATCACGATATAAACTTATATATATAATATATATATATATATATACAATATAATACAATATTATATAATATATAACTTACCACAATATAAATAATTTTAAATAGCTACACAATTATTTAGAAGCATCAAGTTGTTTTTTAAAGTATACTTCTCTGAGAATTAAATGAAAATAAAGGAAGATTTGAAGAAAACAAGCTATTATATTCGTAAAAATTTTTGAAGAAAAGCATCTTTGGTTTAAACTCCGTATGAATATTTTGAATATTCTATATATGATATACGTGTGTGTACACATTTGTACTACACTATAACGCTGCTTTATTATCGATTCGATGTTGGTATCTCAGCAGAGATTTCTGCGAAACTGTGGGCACTTGCGCAAATATTTGTCGAGCGATTTCAATCAAATTTCGATAATATCGCACGCGATAATTTTAGCTCGTTCTTATTCCGCTAAAGTTCCCATTAATTAATCGCATTTTTTTTAAAATAATCTATGGAAATTGCCAGCGAGGCGTTTGCCGATACGATAAACAATGATCAACAATAATCAACAATATTTTGGTAAAGCTACGTTTGGTAAGCAAGAAATTTTATAAAAAATCTACTCTTAAAAATTTTTAATAGAACTGTACGACTCACCACGAACGCGTCGATCTACTCCCAACTACGAAGTTTTCGTTTCGCCTTCATTTCCGCGCCGAATCCACGTCCCTCTCCGCTCGCTGAAAACATGATAGATCGAACGTCTCTTAATTTTCGCACCACCGTATTGTCGAGCGAGGTGCGCGTTATCTCGCGCTTCCTCGTCTTTAGGGCCTTGTAACGCATGTAACGTATGGTATGTTACGTTACGTTTTTCTATGTGAACGTGCCACGTAAGGTGGCGTAAGACGCTACGGCAATGTTCGTGCACTGGCCCTTACCTGGGCACCTGGGCACGTTCGACGTTCCGCGGATTGACGCTCCCATCCGTCCGCCATGATTTTTCGGCGCCTTTCTCCGCGCATGGCCGAGCGCGCGCGAGCGCGGGATACATATCCAGCCGGGAATTGAATTTCCTCGGTAATTTTAATGCCATTGTGAGCCACCGAGGACGAGAGGAGAGAAGACTCTCCGAGACAGAGGATAACTAGCGCGGCTACCGGCTGTGCAGTGTGCACACAGCTCCCGACCCGACCTCGTCTCGTACCCGCGAAAGTTAGCTGCAGGTTGCAGGCGAAACGCGCGTCGCCACCCCTCGCGTAGACTCGAAATAACAAGCGCGGTCGTGTTCGAACGCTCCTGTCCCGTGAAACGAAGACCGCATCATGAAAAACGAGAAAAAAAGATAATGGTCTGCTCAAAAGTTACAACTTTACCTTTTTCATCTGTATGTTTCCTAATTTTGAATGCTATTATAACGTCGTCCTGTTATAAGTATTGCTCTTTTGTTTACTTTATTATTATATTTTCATGATAATTTCAATAATGCTACACTTATAAAAGAAAGATAAAAATATCAGTAAGGATTTTAGAAAGTTGAGGAAAAATTATAGCGTCTCAGCCACAAAATATGAAGTTGAGGTAAACAAATTAATAATTTGTATAAACTGAAGAAAACAAAATAATGTTAACATAATTAATTAATATTTAACTAACTGTTAAATAGTAGTACGGTTAAATAGATTACAAGAACATAATAATGTAAAATAATTGTATTAATGAAAAATGTTATTAATACAAATAGCGTATCACGAAAATAGTCACTTTGCGGTTGAAAATGCTGTGGATTTAGATAATCGGAGAAGATTTGAAAGAACGTGTGCAACTCGTATCATGCTTGCTTTAGACAAAGTGTATTACCAATATCTGTACAATGCAATCTGAATTTCTCCGAAATTTTGAACAGGACGCGACACTTTACGTTGTATAAATAATGCCATTGCATAATTGCCCGCGACATGTAAATGCTGTTGTCTTCAAGATATAAAATACATGAAAAAATACACTCAAATATACTTATAAAAAAAAACAGCACTTATAAAACAAAATTATTGGTTTCCTAATATGCGTAATACGATCGAAAGAATATTCGAAGTTGTCGTGAATTTTTAGAAAATAAAAAACACAAGCAGGCTAGATGGTTATTTAAATCTTATACCTAAAAGTAGGAGAAAGTGGAGCAAAAACGGATGCTTTTTCGGATTTGTCTATCTACAAGAAATCAGAGAGTAAAAAGATTTTGCTGACCGTTAGTAGTCTTTAGTGGACTTTGAACTATAAGAAAACAAGGCTAGTTATTTGAAAAAAGATTTAACAAGGATAAAACGGGATTTTTTAAAAAGACATTATAGTACCCGATTTTGCTCCACCGGTAGAGTAAAATCGGTTGAAAGCATGTAAAACACCGAAGTTACAATTACAAAGTACAATTACGAAGTTTTGTTTTATCTTATAGCGAATTCGGGCGCTTGCACTGGTGCACACTGAGTGCGCACTAAGGCTTGTTTATAATCTATTCTTATATTTAAAGTTGCTTAAATACACATTTAAAAACTTTTTAGCCAAAAAAACAATCTGTAATAGCTATATAGATGCTGTACAAATCATTTTATAGACTAAGAAGTATTTAAGATGATCTGTAAATATAACAATTGATTAAAAACAAGCCTTAGTGCGCACTCAGTGTGCATTAGTGCAAGCGCCCGAATTCGCTATTAGTCAAATTACACTGACAATAGGAAAAAAATTTTCTGCATTTTTCTTAGTGAATACACATGCTTAATAACAAGGAAACTTTTCTTCATTTTAGTAAATGGAGTCAAGGTTGTTTGCAAACTAATATTTAATAAAATGCAGAAATTTTTTTTCTTAGTGTACAATACAAAAATGTATTTTATAAACAAAAATCACAAACAAAAGATATCCTCTTGCTCTACATTGTTGCCGGACTCATAGGCCCACCCTTGCATTTAATACACTGTATCCAGCGCTCGATTATTGTTGACAAATCATTGCAAGAGATGCGGACTTCATCTTCTTCCTAATCTGAGGATGAGCTGTCTTTCTGCTTTTTTTTCTTATTTAATTTATCAACTTTAGGGGCTTCTATTTCTAACTTCCTTTTCCGAGTGGCAGTCTCCATTTCCTGCTTTTTTGGGGCAGCTTCTAAAGAAGACAGACTTTCCTTTTTAGCTTTCTTTATCCTATCTACCAGAGTAGATCGAGGAATGTTATGGAACTTAGCAGCTCTTCCGTCGTTCATTTTCCCCTTCATAACATCTTTGATTGCTGCAGCCATGTTTTCTTCAGACCAGAGGTGCTGCATTTTCTGGGCAGCTTCTAAAGGAGACAGACCTCTTTTTTCAGCTTCCTTATGCCTATATTGTAGAGTAGAAAAAGGAACCTTATGGTTTTTAGCAGCTTCTCTGTAGGTCATTCCCTTATTAACATCTTCGATTGCTGCAGCCATGTTTTCCGTAGACCAGCTCTGTTTTTCAGTCATATCTAAAAAAATAATAATAGTAATAAATAAAATAAAATATTATATGTAAAAATTATAGGGTGAATGATATTTTTAAAAATATTTTTTTCCGATCATTGTAAGAATAAATAACCGAATAAAAATAATTTTACAATTTTTTACGCGAAAATTATATGAAAACTACAATTTTTTATGATGTTATTACAATTTTTTAGATTATTTTTATGTAATTTTTACATTAAACTATGCGATTTGTGCCATATTTGTAGTTTTTCATAAATTTACGTAGAAAGTTTTTATGCAACTACAACTTTTTAGATGTAAATACGCGATATGTTCAACATTTTACAAAAAAGGATGCCACTTATTGATAAAGATTAAGAAATTAGATAATTATTTATGAGTTGTTGCATATCTTACTTAGTTATTTTTATATGTGTGATCTATTGCATCTAACACAAAAAATATATTTTGTAAGATAAGAAAAGTATTTTATATATTTTTAATGTTTTTTTTTATATTTTATTTTTATATTTGTAATCTTGTGAGCCTTACTTTTATATTTTTATATTTTATATTCAATATTAAATTATAAAATTATAAAAATTATAAAATTTTATATTTTATTAGGCCGTGTATATTTATGCAAGTAGATAATTTTTAATATGTAAGTAAAATTCCTTATGGTTATTTACACACGATTAATAAATGAACTATATTTTGTAATTAATTTTGGGGATATTTTGAAGTAAATAAAACATATTTAAATCAACTTGTAAACTGTTTATTTTCTCTACGTTATAGTAAAACACTTCCAGAAGTGAAGATGAGTATTAAAAGAAATATTAAAAGGAATACGTCAATTTACATAATTGTTGTAAAATGTAGAAAATAGTGAACATTTCTTACGATTTATTATAACTTTATACGATTTGTATTTTTTCATAAAAATAGGAAAAATAGTACTGAATCTTGTATGAACTTATAATGCTAAGAAATATATTAGCCACGTATCACAGGGAATGTACTGACATAAAAAATTTAAATGCTTACGTGAAACTTGTTCAACTTGTTTAATGCTGTGTAAAAAGATGTAGAAAATTGTAAACTGTTATAATATTGCTAAAATGATTATAAATTGCTAAAAAAAAATTCATTAAGAGTTGTAGAAATATGTAAAAATAAACATTTTTTACAACTTCTACAATTTACTACATCTTCATAAATATGTTCATAAAATGTTGTTGAAACTTGTAAAAATTTTTAAATACTTTTTACAACTCATTATAATTTATTGCAATTTACCATGAATTTCTACAATTTTCACAAATTTGTAGAAATTTGCAATTTGTTGTTTAAAATTTCAATTTCTGGTAGTAAATGTAAAAGTAATTGTTCTAAAATTATTTCCACCAAATAATACACAACTGTTTTTTTTCCATTGTATGAGGAGTGGGTCAAATCCGGAATAAAAAGGAGACCAAGGCTAGTTGTCACACTTTTCAAATACTGATTTAAAAAAAATGTTAGCAATATTTCATAATACCGTACTACTACTTTATAATGCAGCTACATCCTTTAGGTGTAAGAAAGAAAATATTAGACTTATTTATATTTATACACAAAAAAGATATATAATTCTAAGTAGAATCGTGCAAATGTGACAACTTACCCCCATACCCAGGGTTGGTTGTCACATTACTCCGGATTGGTTATCATGTATCTTTCATATAGAGATAGAGGAAACATACGACAAATAATTCCTGGTTTAATATTTTATTAATATTAGTGACAGTTTCTTGTAGATTTAACTTAATAATATTTCGCAGCATAAATTAAACAAAAAATTAATGATTTTTAACTTGAACTTTGTTAATTTTAAACTTTGTAATATAATACAATTCTCTCATAAACTTAGAGTAAAGAAAAGAATAATAATTCTCATAAACTTTGAATCTCATCTCACTTGAGACAACTTATCTCGAACGGTCATTTTAAACAAAGAAGATTATATTTATAAACTATGTTGCAATGACGGTTAACTAAATACAGGAAAAATTATCTGAAACTATAATATTTCTTATGACTAAAAAGAAATTACGGTTAGTAATTCCAAAAACCAACGGGATAATAAAAATAGAGGTTTATTTACCACGTCCAATTTTTAAAAAATGCTCGTAGATATCACATGCGATATTTTTTAAACGAGCTATTTCGTACACCCGACTAGCACAATAGGAGCAACCTATACTATAGAGAAGAATATGCCACTTCATCTATTAAGTGAGATATAAGCTTTATGACAACTTATTCGTGTGTCCTCTAGCCCCGGTCTCCCCTACTCGGTTTTGCCTTAATACGAGAAGAATAATAAACACGGCGGTTGTACATTTCGCCGTACAAAGTAAAGATCAAAATTAGTACGATATACTCTCTAATACGTACAGAATGCAATGCTGCACTTACCGAATTTTTCTATACAGATGCTCTGTGTAGAAAGAGTCTACGACGGCTCGTTTTATTATTGCTCCGATATCGATTTTCTGGTTCGAAAACTTTACACTTTTCCTAAAGAAAAATATCGTGTGCACGTGGGCATTAACACAATTAATAACACGATTTAACCGAGGATAGCAGCACCTGTCACGAAGAAATAGAGGTACCCGGTCGATCAATAGGCTGCGTTCCTAGGTTGGCCTATGTATACTCCTTCTTTGGTTTAATAAAAAATAAAAATAAGAAAAGCGGGGTACCCGGTTATATTGTACTTTTCCTTACAATTCTATCGAAAATTATATTGATCATCTTGGACCACAGCCTTCAACTAAAAAAAGATATCGTTATATTTTTGTAGTCGCAGATGCATTTTCAAATTTTGTGTGGCTATTCGGAATACGATCAACTAGATTAACAGAGGTTTTATATAAATTAAATAAATTGGTTGTAAATTGGTATGTACATACAAAGTCTTGACATGTACAAACCTTTCGTCATCCTTAGGGAAAGTAAAGAAATGGCAATTTGAGTTTTTGCTCGTAGTTTGACAGTCTCGAACACTGCAAATTTTATAACTTTGCTTTTATTCATTTTAGCGACACACTGATTTGCACTGATTAACGAATTTTTAATTTGTACGATACTAGTCGGTTGATATGATTGTGATTAATCCGATTGCTAAACGTAAGTACCCACTATATTTCACCGAAAATTTGAGCGCTGTGGCGTCACACCGACTTTGCATTACCACATATACAAAAATTTTCTGATTGGTGGCACTATCGAAAATGGCGATGCGCAGTACGGATCGGCGCATACCACAAAAAGGGTTAAGTGACAGTACTAGTTATACTATGCTCTAATTATCGGCCAAATATGACATGTGACCAATAGAGCAGACTAGCGCGCGCGATAACGTAGTGCACGACGCGCGATATCCAATAAGCGTGCAGCGATGAATAGAAAAGCTGTACGTTCTGCCGGAGCCCGACATAGAGGCAACTAGAAGTCACTAAAATTCCCCATGCGGATGCATGTCATTGGTTAATCAATTTCCTCTGTAACTCAATCTATAGCCAATAAGAGAACATATAAATGTAATATATCGTTTTTTCGCTTTTTTTTTATTTAACACAACGATTAATGATAATTATACGTTATAAACCTTGCTCGATCAATAAGAAACTTATATACGGAAGCACATATCAAAGTATGTTGTAGTTATTGAGAACTAAGGTAACAAAGGTTCGACCACGGTGAAATAACGCATACTCCCTCGTCTTCGCCAACCGAAGGTTGGGAGCAGTCGGCAGAAAAAGTCTTTATCATTAAAACAAAACGTTTTTATAATAGGTTTTTAAACTATATTTAACTATATTTAAACTATATATCTTCCAATAAATTTTATTGGAAAAGAAACGTTCCATCTCTCTCTCTCGAACGTTTTTCAAATTGACATTTTTACTCATGAGAAACGTTTATAGAAATCGATTATAAAACGTTTCGAAAAAACGCTTATAAAACATTTCTGAAACGTGTATGTGCTACCTGGGTAGCGATAAAATTGCCGATAAAGCTACACCATTGATGCATGGCTTCCAATAGGTTGAAAATTTTGTCGCTATCGCTATCGCTATCGCCTCGCAAAAACTTGTACCTGTGTAAAAAACTTAATGCGGACACAGATTATATCATTATATTCATTATAATATACCAGATCTGTTGCTCTGTTGCGATATCAGATTGTTATATACAAACTCATGAAGGGTCACACACTTTAGTTTAATTATCGGCCGCTTGGTGCCTATCACCTTGTATCTTTGCGATTATTTAAGTGGTTTGCAAAATTTATGTTATACATTTATATTAGAATTTATAATATTTTAGTCGAAAATCTTGCAAATAATTGGATAACTTTAATTCTTCAATATTAACTAGGTTTTATTATTTAGTTTAATTTCACTATTAGCTCCATTTCGGAAAAATAAAGTTAACAAAAAGTTTTCTTAATTCTCGATAGCGGTTGTTTTGTAATGATTCTTATATAAGGATGGGGCATAGATGGATACTTTGGATCCTATAAGGCAGAACTCATGGTCCGATCTTGTACTCAAGATCGTTCTCGTCATACACTCGAAATGTTGTATGGTCATTTTACTTGCTGGGGATGGTAGTCTTAAGACTGTCCAGACATTCGGACGGTCTTGAGTATACGTTCGGACTGTGAATATTGTTCCTAAGGATCTGGTAGTCTGATACTAGTCAGAAAAATGTCATCTTTACCTTTACCATTACTTGCACTTCCATCCATCCCTTATAAGACTGATAAAAAAGACTGATAATATAGACATCATCATAATAATTAGGAAATTGTTTCTTCATTCGGTTTTTATTGTAATATGCATTGTGTGAAACGAATACAAAGCGGTGATAAAATTCAAACAAAATTAAACATATAGCATTGCGATTGAGGACAACCGTGGTTGAATCGATTACGTATCGATCACAATTGGACATAGATATTGGTCACAATTCTATGTCGATTCCGACCATTTGTGCATCGATCAAAATTGTATTTAATCTCGATCATCCTCAATCGGAATACTATACTGCTTTGATTCCGTTTGAACTTTACCACCGCTTTGTATTCGTGTCACACTACTTCTATGCATATTACAGTAAAAATCGAGTGAAAAAGCAGTTTCCTTGTTCCATTCACTAGTTATATTCAAAACCATTATTGTGTTCAATAGTAATAGTACTAGTAATAGTTCCCAGGTAGCAAGATGACGTCACTCTGCTACTGGGGTGGTCGGCTTTCCAAGATCTCTTAAATATATAGTAAGTGGTTCCACTTGGTGGAGCACTATTATACCTATATCAATCAATTCATATCTAATGTAAAAGGTCAGGTAATGGTTTAGGTTTAGGTGCATGCTTAAAGCATATGCTTAAAGCATATTGTGCTGGCTGAACTGGTAACGTTGACTATTATTTTTTTTTTTATAAAAGCTGTATTTCTTTATTTTTGCAATATATTACAGGCTGATAGCAGATATTTGTTCAGATATCGCAACGGATCCGGTATCATCTGTGTCCGCATTAAACTCGTGTTTTGCCGATAGAGCCTGCCGATATAATCTGACAGCAGATTGTTGGCAGAAACCGAGCAAAATCTGTTCATCATTTAAACATTTAAATGAAATACAGCATTAAAATTTTAAATGGTAGATTTTGTTCACTTTCTACGATCAAGCTGCCATTACATTCTTTTAGCAAAATCTGAGCTGTTATATTTCTGCTGGCATTCTATCGGCAACATTTGCGGCAGATATTTTCAAAATCTATTCTTGACAGATTTGGGGCTATGTAGGAATAATGTTTATGAAATGATAAATTCTGTTCAATTTTTGCCGACAATCTGGTGTCAGATTATGACGGGTACACTCTTCCAGCACAAGGCACGAGTTTAATGCAGACAGAGATGATATCGGATCCGTTGCGATATCTGAACAAATATCTGCTATCAGCCATTGAATCTTTTCTCATTATTTTTCTCATCATTAAGTCAATGTATTCAAATCATTAAACAAATTTTTTTTCTTCATATGATTGACTACAATTTCGATTTACGTAAAAAAATTCTACGATCGTATTTAAAAGAATGATAATACGCGCGGTTGTATATATCTTGCAGATACATTGGCATGCATCTATTATATTGAGTCTATATAACTTTACATTATGTTATTATTTCATTTAATAGTTTATCTATATAATTAATAGAATGCCAACAAGCTACATCAACATAATTCTATTAATAATTTCTTACCATAATTACAAACATTAAGTCACGTTACATTTATTACCGTGATATCTTGATAGTTCTCAGTGTTCTCTCTCTCAGTACTACTTTCATTCTCTTATGATTTTATAAAACTATTTGTGGGGCTAATTAAAAATAATATTTCGGAATTGTTACGTTATAGTTAGTAGCCAGAACTATTTTCTTTCTCGCAATCAGTGCAAACTGTAAAGTAAGAGTCGCCCGAAAAGTTTTACGTTTCGTTCGAAGGGCCGTTCCGTTCTAAAACTTCTACGCCAAGGCGTAGCGCGACCATGCGAAACATCGTCAGGGGCCGGCCTCGATGGACGATCGATGATGGATCACCGTGGCCCCCGCAGACTCCCAGCGCGAGGAGGAGAGCAGAGGAGAGCTCGATCTCGGTTCTCCATTCTCGCGCATAAATCGAGCGCCGGGCCGCGGAGCCGATGGAGCTTTATTTCCGGTACTTAAGCCGAGCCGTCGGAAAGCCGTCGGATACAAAGCCAAAGCGCCATAACCACTTAAGGGAGCTTTTCGCCCACCGTGGGTGGTTCATAGCGGAATCGCGGAGTAAGCGGATTTGGCCGCTGTTATATCTTTATAAATGGAACTACTCGGGGGCTCCCGTCCGCGCGCGCGCGCCAGCGCGGACGTTCCATATCGCTCAGAGGATTTGCAAAATTACGCCTTTGTTGCCGGTCGCGCCGTCCCGACTGGAAAATCTCGAGAAAAATTGTCGTTGGTCTCTGAGCCGTCAGATTGACGCGGATCGCCTGGCGAGTAATGACACTCCGGTAAGTAATTGACACTTTACCGCACTGTTGTGCGGTAAATTTCAAGATTACATCTATAACATGGATTATGTTTACACGAATCTTTTTCATAGATAATCAATGTGAATTAATATAAATTGATGATTGATTGGTAAATTGATTAATTTCTTTAAACTGTATATATATATTTGCAAATAATCCTACAAAAATAAAAGATAGTTTTAAACTAGATTAGATTAGATCCATTTTAGTTATAATTTATTTGTTAACTATACAGTGTGACATATATAAAAGATATATGTATATATATTCCTTACGGAAATTTAATACTATAATTATTTGGCTAGTGATTAATTACTTATTTTCAGTATTAAAAGAACTGTTTTTAATGCTTTTAATTCTGAAAATAAGTAATTATAATCACTAGCCAAATAATCGCACTATTAAACTTCTATAAGGGATGATATTAATATAGAAACATTATTTTACAGGATATATTCTTATAGATGGCGATCATATTTTTCTGTTATTTTATTTCTGTAGAGAAAAGAATGTAATGATTTTTTGACCGTGTTACGCAATGGCGATATCCCAGAATACTGCTTTTCCGACTACGGAAATCTTCCTGGGAATAACGTGTGCCTGCCGAGGTGGCGTTATCATGCACCGAGAATGTTTTCAAGTTACGCACGTAATTTAGCTGTAGAGCTAACAATTTCGAACATAACTATAATCTTCAATCCTTGTCAGTATCGATCGATAAAACGACAAACAATTCTTTAATAAGGACACTAAACATGTATTTTTTTTTTAAAGGAGATTGAAGAATTAACAACAGTAGGTACGCTCGCTCGGCGGCATTCGCAATCAAGCGTTCGCTGATAAATCATTTACTGCCATCTACGAGTTGTTTGTTATATTTACATTTACGTATAAAATGTACACGCACACACAGCACACAGAGCTAAGACGAGAGGATCGCCCTGGCCATCTTAGAGCTGTGCTGTACAGTTCACCGGCCATTATAAAAAGAAGAAGAAGAAGAAGAAAAACAGCACACAGAGAGAAACAGAGAACGCGAAAAAACACAGCTGTGTGATATGCGAGCTGTATGCACATTGCACGTCGAAGATACAATACATATTACATTATGTTGGAAAAACCAGTATCGTCCAGTACGGATAATCAGTTATCCAAAGAAGATTATTTACTAATGAGAGCTAAGCAGGCACTACCGAGCGATATTTACGCCGCTAAATCCTGGCTGATTACCGCAAAATCATTATTTCCGCATAGTGCGAAAGTTCAGGTTAGTACCGGCTTATCATTGTAACTTGATCTTTGCTTCTTTATTTTATATATTTACTTTATATTTTTTTTCTCTTTACTTTTTTTTATACGAAGTAATTTCCGAAGAGTATTGTCATAATTTTCAATAACTGGATTTGAATCAAGGTTTGTCTCTGTAATGATCATATGGGTACTGATTTCAATCTTTTCTGCTTTCAGTTTGAGGCATATCGTATCGAGAAATTGTCAAAAAATGTGAAAGAGGCAGCGAAATGCTTCAGCGAGATGTGAGTATCGATCACTATTGAAATTTATGTACATATAAGACTTTCTTTTAATCTTTTCTTAAACGTAAGCACAGATTCCAAAATTTTCCGGACGATCGCGATATATGGAAAGAGATAGAAACGATAACGACGTGTCTTCGCTTAGAACAGTGCGACAGCGAGGCTGAGTTTTTGTGCCAGATGTTTCAACATATCCCGCAGGATTTACAACATAGGCTGCTCGTAATGACAGCGGATCATAGCGAAGACACGATGGAACATTGCAAATTATTGCTATTGCTACTGCGCAAGTTTCCTCAAACCATAGCGACTCATGGAGTATGTATCTTAAACTATGAATGAGAGGATGCTTTGATTTTTAGGAGATACTTATTTGCGTTATTGTTTTAGCCACGTTTGGTGGAAACTCTGTTAACTGCGGAGAAACACAGTCATCCAGGCCGAGCTGTAAATGGTTTCAGAAGATTATTGGCATGCGACGCATTGCCACTGCTTGGTGGTGCTGTAGTAGAATTGAATGCTCGTCTCAGCTTACGATTGTTATGTAAGGCTGTAGAATTTTATTTAGCGTACATACAGCAGCCACAAGACACGCAAATTCAAAATCCATGGGACAGACTTTTCCAAATCGTGGAGCTAATAGGCAAGAAATTAGGATGGGAATTGAGCAGTTTATTTGCTATGCCTTGGAATCGCGAAACATACAGCGATAGACTGCAACAGTATGCGATTGCACATAGCACTGGTCTGTGCGACGAGCCTATTGTCAGGCAATTATTGATGTGTACAATTGTAGTATTATTAAGAATACTGAACGAGCATAACGGTCTTATTTCTAATGAAGAGACAACGTATTGTCTTGTAGAAGCGTTTGGGGAAGGAGTATATTCCTCGGCAGGTAAAATATTATATTTATGATTATTTGGATAATTAAATTTTATATTTATATATCTTAAATTTCATGAACCAGAATCCAAATTGAAAAAGCGAAAGCGAGATGATAATGCTGGCATAATAATAACTAGTGACAGCGATTACAATGGCAGTGGCCTAGCATTGGCAGTAAAATTATGGGACTTGCTACACAGTAGTGACTATCTTCAAAGAGAGATAACCAAATTGAATCAACAATTACGGCTAGATAATTGGCTGAATCTTTTCTTAACGGATTTAGCAGTGTATAAAGGTTTACATCATGAAGTGTTGGCCAGATTAACAGAAGGGGGTAATTTAGCCTCTAATCTTCGTTCAGCTAGTACATGTTTCTTCTTGAAAGATTATAAGGTGCGCTGTGATTATATTTTCATTGAACCTTAATCAATTATATAGTGTCCCGTATTTTCAATCTTTCTTTTCCGAAGCTATTAAATAATCTTTCTTCTAGAGTATGTTGGAATATATTATTCTGGTAGTAAACTCGTTACCCACTGCATCAGGCAAAGTATCTCACAATCTAACAGTTCCAAGCATGAGACATTTACATTATTTGACTCTCGCCCGTTTCCCTATTCTACAATATTGTTGCAGATTGCTTCTTTTAGCTATAAAGGTAATCATTCTTTTTTTTTGTCATAATATTCTATAATATTGGTAAATATATGATTGATTTGATTTCAGGAAAATTTTTCTTTGCCCGGAAATATTGAGGACTTGGCTATTGGACATGCATTGGTCCTTATGCAGATAGATTGGCCACAAGAAGCTAGTACTTTAACTACAGTGACAGAACGAATTCTCAATCGTGGAAATTTTTCTTATCCATTATTCCAAGGGTATATAATATGTGTAGATATTTTAGAAGAATTAACGTATTTATGGACTGAACATGGCGGAGGAGTATCGCTGGACATAACATCAGGACCGGGGATTATACAAAGTATATATAACTTTCTTTAATATATACTATATTGCAAAAATAAAAGAGTATATGAGAATTATTCTAGATCGCCGCATTACAACCCGCGGTGCAGATAAAGGAGTACGCGAGGAATTGAAGCAAGCCATGCGTCGACAAGCCGCACGGGATGGTATCGAGCCTTTAGATGAACTGTTACAAAAATTTATCATCAACGAGCAAGGCGCCATTCTGCATAGCTTAATCATCCAATAAATTGAGTCTCACTATACACAACAATATTTTTACATCAAATTTTTTTAAACAGTTTCCAACGCCCGTAACGTAGTTTTGTTCCTGAGTTTGATTTAACTCAATATAATCACGTGACACTTTATAAATTATTTATACAGATTTTATAAAGTATAATATACAAGTTTATAGAATTAAGGAACGTTATTTTTATTTATTGCAAAATCCCATTTTACATGTTAAATATATATATTGAACACAAAGACCACAATTTTTAAGATTTATAAAAAACAAATATTCAATTTTCTCATATAATAGATTTTAATATTATAATTATATATACATATGATTAAAATAAGATTTTTCTTATAGCTCCCGGGTACTCGTCACTTCTGACGTCATCAAACAAAAATAGAAGCGGCGAGTATCGAAAAGTCTCAACATTTTGCCTTTAAATCTTTTTATATGGACGTCTTCTGTAAATATCTTAATTTCTTATAAATATATATCTTTAATAATAAGATTAATAACTAAAAAAATAATGTAAAATTACTCTTATAATTGATAATTGATAAAATATAATTTTCAAAGCAGGGTTTATGAAATTTGATTAACAAATAATGCGTAATTGATTATGGGTATAATTATATGCTACATTATTAATTACTCACTATTGAGATTATTATACAAAGTTAATATAACAAATAATTCTCTTGTTAAGGCTGTTTAGAATTATAAAAATTCATAATGAATATATAAACAATTTAGATTTTTGGGCATTCTATCTAATGTACACGCTCAATTGAAGGGCACTTAGAAGTAATACTTTAATTCCAGGCATAAAGGAAGCTATTTGACTAAAATCTGGTCCTGATACTAATTGCGTATGTAAGTCTAATCCGCCTGTATAATTGCCATTTTGAATCATCTGTGATATCTGATGTAAGCCTTGCAAGGTATTCTGAGATAACTGAAAAAAGATAATTTGTTTCAGATGCACATAATGTACAATAACGTTACAACTGACTTACCTTATTCTCTCTAAGGCAATCGTATAACATTTCCAATTTCTTTGACACATCTTCTATCTTCCTTTTGATTTGCTAGAAAGAAAATACGAATACAAATGTCTTATGTTAAACAGTAAAAAAAACAAATTATATATATATATATATATATAATAATGTATTATGTAGATATTGTTACATATATAATATTTTTAAAATCAAGTAATTACCGGATTCTTCGCATTTTCATAGCATTGATTTTTTAATTCATCTAATATTGTTTTTAAATGAATATGTTGCTCGGGTATAGGTGCTTTAGGTTTCTCAGGTTCCGCCACTCTCGCGGGCATTGCAGGTTGTAACGGTTCAATTGGTTTGTTAAATGGTACCGTATTCGACACACCTTGCCTGAATTGCGGATTATAAAGGGGAGGTTCTTGATAGAAATTGTCTTGAGGTAATGGCTAAAAAAATATGTCAAAGTATAAATCATAAATGCATCCATACGAATGCGTATAGGCAGAAATTATATGTAAAGCTTACACTCGGTTCTGGTTGATTAGTTTGCAATGGATGCATTATTGGATTTTGTGGTTGATAATCTGTCTTCAGCTGGAAAAATATGAATAATTCATTTTTAGTAATGCATTCTTACTATAAACTTTTCAGCCACTTTGCCGTGGTGATTGATGACGCATTTACGGCACTATGGAAATAAATAAAAGCTTTCAGACAATAAAGCTCCACAAATTCACTTTGATATTTAAAGTGATGATAACATCAATCAAATGTATGAAAAGTTCTTTACGTTTATAAAATTTATGTCGTGTAAGATATAAATAAATAATAATAATAATCTGCGTGATACCAGTTTCAAAATGTAAAGCAGTTTGATCTTTTCTTTCGTATAACACACTTATTAGTTCATATCACACAAATAAAAGATTACATCATAATCAGTTAGATTAATTCTATTAAGTATGGGAATGCAGAGGTAAACACTAATGATAATATATTATACAATTACACGAAACATTGTAGATATAGCATTCTCGACATATGAAACCGACTACCTTAACGTCTACACCCTTTGAATGTTTTGCCTTCCACTTCTTAGTACCAGAATGTTCCGCAGACATTTGGTTGTATAGTGCTAGTACTGGCTATATGATTTTATAACGAATATATACATATATCAGTATCTAAACGTAAGAGATTTATTCGATCGAAAGACAAGGAAATAACACGAATAGCCAATAGGTGCTATTAATAGGAACTAAACGTTGTAAACTCAAGATTATGATTTACCTGTGGTCTGGAACTTTTCCCAATGGGCGGATCGTTCCATCCAGACGATTGCGGCGGCATTTGATACGCATTTTCACTCCCGTATGTTTGCGTTTGTAAAGTAGGCTGCGATCTAATAGGATCGTACATTTGGGTCTGTGGCACATTTTGCAACGGCGACATTATGTTCGGCTGAAGCGGGTTGTACGGTTCCGGTTCTTTAGGAGTATTAATCAAACTTGGCGGTTGATTGGGATAGACGTTACCCGGCACAGGAACCTGAGGTTGATACGAATTTTGCTGAGGGTAGCCAGGAACAGGTGGGACTTGCTGAGAATTGTACGATGGATTTGACGGTGGAAAACTGCTCTGACCATATGACGGAGTGGATTTCACAGAAGGATCTATCAAATATTTCGTTCTCGATTGCGGTCCAACACTGGATGGTCTTGAGCCACTCAAGTTAGAACTGGATGTCGGTGGAGGCGGAGGAAGAGGCTGAGCTGGGATTTGATTGTACGGGTGTGATGTAGAGTATTGATCGTAAATTGTAGATTGCGCTTGAGGTTGGGGAGGAGGGGGCATTCCATACGGCTGAGATGGCTGAGACGGCTGAGATAACTGATTTGTAGGAGCTCCATAAGTTTGCTTTAGTGGAGTCGTGTTCCAATTCTGCACTGAAGGTGCTGTTTGCTGTAATGGCTGCTGCAGCAGACCTTGCGACACTCTTCGTGGCTGTTCATAATAGTAATTCTGAGCTGCAGGTTTTGTAACATGCCTCTGTTCTTGCATGTAACTTAAAGCTTTGCACAAACGATCTCGCAGCATCGAAATTCTTTGCTCTTGACTGTTCCCAAGATAATTCAAGGCAGCTTCTAGATCCCCTTCTGCCGCCAGCATCTCAGCGTACTGAGACAGCACAGTGGCAATTTTATCCTCTATCGGAACTTCTCTGATACCTTGATGGAGTTCCAAAGCTTTTTGCATTATTACGATCAGTTCTACCACTTCTTGAATATCAGCATCAGACACTTCAATTAATTTATTCAAATTGCCAGAGCAAATGTAACAAATTTGTGCTTGCTTTTTAAGAACGGGATTTTCACATAGCACCAAGCGATCACCAAGCATATCTGTTATACACAATTCATATTGTAAACATGAAGACAGTAAATGATAATAACAAATTATTGTTGTAACAGTTTATTGTATTCTTACCACACAAGGCAGATCGCTCTTCTTGAGTAGTGGAATGTGTAAATATACCAACTAGTGCTTCCTTCCAACACTTTATATCACTGTTCTTAATAACTTCAGCCCAATTTTCACTAACTAATGAATTGATGAGAGAATTTAATGCACTAGAGTGCTCTAAAAAGTATTTGTATTGGGTACGTGCTAGTAGTTCAGGACCAGCAGCCATCGAAAGAATTATAGCGTCGGCGTACCTTTTGCTAGCAAAACACAAAGACACAGCGGCCTCAATATTTCCTAAGAGAATGGCTTGAGTGATAAGACCATCTTCATCTAAAAAATAAAAAAAAACAATACAAACGTAAATAGTTTATAAATTTGTTTTGCCACAGTATTGATGTCATCAATATATGTGTTAATTACCATCAGAAGTATTTATGATATAAGTACTATCTGCAGGCTTATTTGCTGGTACTTTTTTACTTTGCTCTTGTGCAATAGGATCAAAGGCAGTACTACCGACCATAACATTACCATTTAATACCTGTCAAATAAAAAACACAATTAAAACTAAAATAGTTTGATAGCAAAAATATATTATAGCAAAAGTAGACGACATAAGCAAAAGCGCGATGTAAATCAGTCAAAACCTTACATTATTAAGATTAGAGACACCCTCTACAATATTATTTATATCATCCTGAGGCACAAACTGATTCAGCTTATTATTCATTGTCTCGGTATTGTAACCCAATAACTCCAATATACTCTTTGTCACATTTTCATCAAAGTAAGCACGTACACATCTCCAGATTTTCTTGGTATGTTCATCTGGAGACTTATCCATCTTTTCCGTACAAAAGTCACTGAATTGCTTAGTCTCCAGCGTTGCTTTTAGTTTGTTGGAACGTTGAATAAGACTGGGTTGTATAATTACTTGTGATATAATAACCTTTCTACTCGCTTTCTTGTTTGCTAAATTCGGATCAGCAGGCTGATTTTCGAAAATCACTAATTTACCACCAAACTGAAAACGGCATTATTTTTATAAAATAATTTGTAATTTATTACAAAAGAGTATTTTCCGTTTAACAAATAGTTAATATAATATAAAGCAAAATTAAAAACTTACTCCAAATGATGCTCCAAATGGCCTTTTCAACCACTTAGGAGCTTTCGTTAATACTGCCGTTGTTCCTGTTTGTACTGTAGATTGGGCGAAAGGATCCACTCCTGGGAATGAATCCGCAATTTTGTTGGCTGTCTCTTGCTGTTGTCCACCTAATAAAGAATAGACAACAGCATGACCATCAAAACTACTGCCAACAATTAATCCTGGATTTCTTGGACACCAAGACACATCAAAGTTCCACTGAGCTGTTTGGGCTAACTCACATATCACCTCACCATTCTGTCATTAAAAAATAATACTTAAAATTTCACTAATTTGTTGAAATGCGTAGTAGGAAGCATTATGTACCAATGCATTTGAGTTGGGATTCCAACACAAGATTCTGTTATCTTTAGCACAACTCAAGAGTAAGTCAGCATCCTGTGGATTCCATGCGATTGAAAGAACACCACGCTGATGACCTTGTAGAGTTTTTAAAGGTGATGTTGGAACTCTTACATCCCATAATTCAATGATAGGTGTTTGATCATCTTCAGATGCTAAACACAATTGCGTTCCAATATCTGGGTGCCACTGGGCAATTTTCCAGCGTACCTACATATAATTGAAACATACCAATTTAGATCTTTTCTAAACAGAGAAGTATTTTACCGCGTATTCTATCGCAGTATCAAAATGGAAAAAGTTGTACCCTTGTATTTGCATCTGACAGTTTAAATATCGGCTTCTTTTCTTTTACATTCCATATAACGCAGCATTGTGAAAATGTGGAAGCAAGAATGTCTTTTAAATGTGCTGTAAAATGAAATAAGAATTATATTGATTATCAATAGATCAGATTTGTATAAATAATTAGTTTTGGCATGCAATTTCCTTGAGCATAATTTGATATAAAGACCTTGTTTGTTCCATGCAATATGCTGAACGTCTTCTGACTGCTGGCTTCGAGAAAGGGTTGTTGGCGTGTTTGTATTAATATCCCAAATAAAGATCTCGCTTTCCGTCGCGCCTGTAGCCAGCTGATTTTCTTCTCGAAAGGGATTAAAATCCATTGCCCTGACAGGACCGGCATGTCTGTGAGGACTGTTTATCAGGCAATTACTCTCCCTGGCCAATAACTTTGTAGCAGAATAGATCTTTATGGTCCCATCCTCACAACCACCGACAATTATGCCTGCTGGGTTATTTCCATAGGATTCCCAGATAATTTTGTGAAATCTAAATTGACAAATGTCACTTGATTAGTCAGCCTGAGATATTAAATTTAATTTTACGCAAGTCACTGACCTATGATCGCTAGGCACACTGGCCTGAAGCTCCATCTCGTATCCTGGCTGCTGTAGATTCAGCGAATACAAATCCAAACTGGCAGAAGTACTGAAACTGGCGTCCAACTGCTGCGCCGCTGTCCCAGCAGCCAGCATGATGGGATGCTGAGCTGACGGGGACCATGCTACGTTCACTGTCTTCAGCAGTTCCTTGACTTTCATCTGTATACAATGTCAGAAAGAAACTTGATGAAGCTCTTAATGTTCCATACATTTTGTGGGACGTCTTAACAAGTTAATAAAGGATAAGTTCATTCGTGAGTGACACAGTGGCACTGAAGCGGGAAGAGCCGAGCGATAGCAATTAATTGCACGTAAATGCAGTGTCAAAAAATGCGGCCGACGTTACGGTGATCGCATCAGGGACTTCCGTCCGTCGTCGTTCGCGTGATACACAATCGTCGGGACGTTCGTCGAGATCGAACGAACGGCGTTCTCACCTTGGCTCGTAATTCGGGCGAGCGTAAACAGGGAAGTTCCTCGGGCAAAACGACAGACGGGGGGGGGTCCGGTGAACTCCGGCAAGATGCGACGACCCGTCAAGCTTCCAACGTGGCGTGCTGCACGCGAGCCCGTCGGCGGTGCCGCCCTCCGTCGGCACCGTCGGCGCATTACGTCCGCGTGCCCGTACTGCCCGTGTTTCCGCGCGTCGGCTGCTGGGAGCGGCGAGCGGCGAATGGCGACATCCCTCGGCGTCGAGCATCGGGCGTCGGAGCACTCGCCTCCGCTACTGACAGGAGCTAGAGCGTTCTTCGGGACACTGCGAGGTATATTAGCAAGGTAATATTAGTATTGTTAGTTATTCGCTTTTCATGACGTCGTTGGCTAATAGAGCGTCCGTTTAAGTCCGCTTGTCTATCGTTTTTCAGCGTAAATTGCACTCGGTACGGGCGTTCTTTCTCTCGTTCCGAAGCTCTACGTGTATGGTATTGCATGATGCACTGACATTGCATCACCGGTTTCCACACTGCGTTGCGATAAATTGTTGATTGTCTCAAGATTGTCTCAACATCTACTTTCACTTAAAAGTGAGTTACAACTTAATTGACTAAAGGGTTCAAGACAGTTGTACACTCTACCGGCAGGAATGCCTGGACATAATACATATACATATACATGTACATATATGTCATATACATATCAAAATGTCCAGGCATTCCTGCCGGTCAGTGTACAATGATGTTCTGTATGATATCGTGAGCAATTATTGTGCTATATTCTGTAGTTTTTCTTTTGTTTGTTGTATAAATTTTCAAATTATTTGCTTTTGCATTTGTTTACACGCTGCAGAATTGATTTGACTCAAAAGTAATTATTGTATAATATATCGCGTTATATTATCTATTCTCAATGTTATAACATTATCTCTTTGCTTTGTTTTTTCTTCTATACTAAATTTATCTAATAAATGTTCAGATTATGTTCTTCGCAACTTGACTGTTTTACAGTAACATAATTACATTAATATAAAAAACTTATTATTTTTATTACATTAGGATAATAAAATAAATATATATTCAATAATAAGTGAAACAGGACACGGTGTAATATACAATCAATTAGAGAAATTGCTATTTAATGTCCAGGCTGGATCTTTTTTGGTAGTCTAATAATAATATTCTGTGAATTTTGTATATTTTTTCCAAACTCTCTCAGTAAACTGCACACTGATTTTTTGTTATTCTAAATATATATTAATATATATAATATCTACTAATACAATGCAAACTTCAATTTGCTATGTAAATTTAATTGATATAAATTTTATTGATATAAAAAATATATTGAATGAATGAAAATGTTGTTAGTTCTGAAAAGCAAAACAATAACAAACAATCTTTCTTCCAGAGTCCAGTTCAGAAATTCTTGGAATCTTCCTTTTTTGTCGCAATGACCCGACCTATACCGATCACGAAGAACTCGCGATAACAGAGGCCGGATCTGAGTGATAATTTCAGGCAGCTTGGTAAAATAAAATGAAGTGGAACGTCCCGAAACTGATCAGTGCTTGAACTGACCCTCTGCTAGTACGCGTCGAGGATATGACCAAGATTGATATTATGGATTAACGAGCAGCAGAATGTGGCCTAGATTAAGACGATCACGACGTCTTTCGACGATCGTTTTCTTGATCGTTGTATTCATAGGCACGATTCTGATTTGGTCTAGGAGCAGGGAGAAAAGCGTCAATCTGCAAAATAACTTGGGGTATGAATTAACATAATTAATTCTTATTTAAATTGATTTAAGTACTGATTTAATTTAGAATGCTTCTGACTGTTATAGATCACATGGAAACCAGAAAGATTACATTGATCATCGAGGAATTCATGTAGTAGTTGGTCATTACATAGGAGACTCTGTAGATTCCTTGAAAATGCCAAACATCACGAAAGGTAATAAATATAATTATATTCAAATTTGTTGAAATGTTAAAATCTGTAAAAATCTGAATAGAAACATTATAAATTTTTCTTTTAGATGTTATTAATCAAAATTTATTCAACCCCCTGCCGTTTGAAGGCAAAAATGGAGAACCTGTAGTAATACATCCAAAAGATTTTTACAAGATGCAGCAATTATACCAAATTAACCGATTTAATTTAATGGCTAGCGATAAAATACCACTAAATCGATCTCTACCCGATGTTAGGAAGAAAAAGTAAGAGTGCTTTTATCGTCTAATTTCTTTGTCATATAAAGATTATTTATAATTTAATTGTCTTAAAATGTCTTAAACAATTCTATTAAAAATATTTTATAGATGTATTTCACGGTACGCAAACTTAGGTAATTTGCCAAAAACATCAATCATTATAGTATTTCACAATGAAGCTTGGAGTACACTATTACGGACAGTACATAGCGTCATCAATAGATCTCCGAGAGAACTGTTAGAAGAGATTATTCTTGTTGATGATAATAGTGAAAGAGGTAAGTGAATATAAAATTAATTACAAGGTAATATCAATTTTATCATATTTGTAACAAATTTATCTTCTCTCTACAATCTTGTCATTTATTGCTAGAATTCCTGAAAAACCCTTTGGATGATTACGTCAAAAACTTGAACGTCCCCACCAGAGTTTTGCGATCTAACGAACGGATAGGATTGATAAAAGCGAGAATTTTGGGTGCGGACGATGCTAAAGGTGAAGTTCTCACTTTTCTCGATGCTCACTGCGAATGTACGGTTGGTAGGTAAGCTCCATTATTTTACAATAACCTCTGAAACAGTCTTTTTGATATACAATGTTATTATTGGATATAATATTTGCAGGGTGGTTGGAGCCATTACTTGAAGTGGTTAGTAAAAATGCAACAAGAATAGTCGCTCCAGTAATTGATATAATAAACGATAATACCTTCAGTTATACAAGGTAATTATTCATTCTTATATTTACCATTGTGATAGTATATTGATAAAGAGTTTTTACGATTAAGACTTTGTTTTTGTTATTCACTTTCTAGTTAGTATTCTAAGAATTAGTAATTTCGTAGATCGTTTGAGCTTCACTGGGGTGCATTCAACTGGGACTTACACTTTCGCTGGCTAACTTTGAACGGTCGTCTATTGAAGGAAAGACGCGATAACATTGTTGAACCGTTCCGAACGCCCGCAATGGCAGGTGGGCTGTTTTCAATAAACAAAGATTACTTCTTTAAATTGGGCAGTTACGATGATCAGATGCAAATCTGGGGTGGCGAGAATTTGGAACTGTCGTTCCGAGCTTGGCAATGCGGAGGCAGTATCGAGATTGCCCCATGTTCCCATGTCGGGCATCTCTTTCGGAAGTCTTCTCCTTACACTTTTCCGGGCGGCGTCGGAGATATCTTGTATGGCAATCTTGCCAGAGTCGCTTTGGTATGGATGGATCAATGGGCGGAGTTCTATTTCAAGTTCAATCCTGGTGAGATTATTATTAATGATGATACATTTTATCATCATTATGAATTTATTTTATCCATTTAGTTAGATCTTTAATTTCATGGATGAATAGATTCTTATACCTTGAATTTTATTAGAGGCGGCTAGATTAAGATATAAGCAGCAAATTCGTTCGAGACTAGCTTTACGCGAGAAACTGCAGTGTAAAAGTTTCGAGTGGTACTTGGAGAATGTGTGGCCGGAGCATTTCTTTCCTACGGATGATCGATTCTTCGGCAGGGTATTGTTGATTTTATTGTATAATGCAATAATATTTTTAATAGCATTCAATTAAATTGAGATTAGTCGGTTATAATTTTATTCATGTCAGATAGTGCATGCTGCAACAAAGAAATGCATTATGCGACCGACTGCGAAAGGTTCTTATGCACAACCTTCAGGAAACGCAGTTCTACACTCATGCATACCGCGGCCGATGCTCAGTCAGATGTTCGTGATGACCAAAAACGGAGTGATAATGACTGATGAAAGTGTATGTTTGGACGCACCGGAACGAGATATGCAGCAAAAGACGCCAAAAGTGAAAATAATGGCATGTAGCGGTCGTGAAAGGCAGAAATGGCAATATAATGAACAAGTACCGTATCTCTGATGAAGTATCAGCTACGATAATGCTTCTTTTAACGACTTTTACAGTACCAATAATTATTTCTAGACGAAAGTATTTTTGCACGTGCCTTCCGAGATGTGTCTTCAGGCAACAACGGACGATGACACGCTTACAATAGCGGCTTGTACTAAGAATCTCGATCAACAATGGATCTTAGAACCAGTTCCTTGGAAATGATATTCACGATGTTATTAGCAACGAAGAAAAGAAAAGGCAATGCCTTCTGAGTTATCAGTCTATCAGTAACTAATATGTGTTTTTACTGCTACACTAACTTCACGGCAATTCTCATTGTCGCGGTGTCATTTCAATGGAAAATTAATATTTTTTTACTTTTATACTGACGAAATCAAATAGGACGTATATCTTTGTTCTATGACAAGACTTGAATTATGTAATAAAACATAATAGATACTATTTATCATCTGTATTACTTTTTCTCCATATCCTTCAATTATTATAATTATAATTTCTTGTAAACTTTCTCATTCTTTTAAATTTGCAACTTAATTTCGTTTATTATTCATTTTGATCTTGCTTCCCTTCTCTTTATTGCAATCTGTACTTTTATAAAATTGTATTCAGTATTTTACAACAGATAATCCATATATTTAAAAAAGAGCACAAAAACATGATATTTTTTTGCTTTGTGCGGTCTTTTCATCTTGGTAAATGGATCTCGTTTTGCAATCTAATGGATGAGATGACTGTGCTTGATCACGGTTAATAATCTGAACATGAATGGTCGTTTCGAGAATAAGAGTGCGTCGATGCCATAATTATCGTATACATATACGTGAGCATCGTTTTGCTATACGACTTCCTATCGACATTACCCTTCAAAGTAACGTCGTATCAACGCCAAGTTGGATAACTAGTTTTGAAGTGCCTTAAATAAATGCACGTGGATCACGGGGACACGTTCCTTCGACCGATTTGGTATTGTCTTAAATAGGTAATCCTCCGCTGTCGCAATTCCGAAGAAGATACGTATTGTTAGTGATTCATTGCTAGTTAAGGCCCTGCCGACGAGTCATCTTTATTGTCATCGTTGTCAAGGCTGAATCGAAAATGCTTCAGTTTTATGTCGTTCTATAATCTTGGAACATTAACGATAAACGTCATTTAGAAGCTCCTTTGTTTTCCGTGAAATAGTTATTCTATGATATATTCCTCCTAGTATTATTCAAACATTTTTTACTTATATATATTCATACAAATTTTATTTTTAGATTTGCAAAAAAATCATCAAGACTGCAGGAATAATATATTTTAAAGTTTAAAGGATGAGATGCTTTTGCCGAGAAAATTTCATACGTCATACATTTATTATATACAAAAGAAATACGGATAAATACAGCAGATTTTCAAAAATATACAACTTGTTAAACTTAACGATTATGCATGAGTTCTACGTTAAATTTATCTACACATTTGACGTATTCACCGTCTTTATTTTAAACGTCCAATTTAATTGAAATACGTCGTTACAGTACAACATTCCTAATTAAAAGTAACGTCTCAAGGATTTCGGTTTCTTTCAACCCTGATCAGCTACAGTAGGCAAATACGTTTGCCGAAGGTTAACACATAATAATGTACAAAGTTTTCTCGGCAACATTTATTTTTTAAGATATTATTATTTCTGCATTTTTTATGACTTTTTTCGAGAATCTGCATTACATAAATAAGACTTGGTATGTGTGCACGTTTTTAACAGAAATATTTTATACAATATTATTTCTGTTATCATAAAATTATATTCAAATGTAATTTTTCTGCTAAAATTTTTTAAATACTGATGTACCAAATATATAAAACTACATTAAAAGATAAATATAGCAGCGTGTTATAGTCGTTTGCACCGCATTACTTTGCTATATTATATAATCGCAATTATCTTAAAACATTTGTATATGAATATCATACACTTGCACACTAAATCACAAACGTGGCATTGTCTATAACAATTCTGGATGAATTACCTGCCGAAATCTGAACTCTCAAGGTCGGTTGGCGAATTGATTGGAAAGGAAGAATGTTCGTTAAATCATGACGCGCGGTAGGAGATCTATCTCTGTCATATCATTTCGGCGTGATTTCGATCCAGACGATACGAGTTGCATCCGCGGGCTACTTGGCACAATTTACCGATATCTGGGTCAAAGTCACGTCCTCGGTGAGGCTGAGAAAGCACTTAGTCCGAAGCGCACTATTCCGTCCGTGCCTTCGGATCTGATCACCTCCAGGCCAAGTTTGGTCGAGATGAGTGAGACTTCATTTATGGACTCGCGTTGTCTCCGAAACGAACAATTTTTTTCCCGTCGACGAAGGTAATTGAAACACTACATACCATGCATCTTGCAATGTGCAAAACTCTAATTAAATCTACTTTTTAATTAGAAATAAATTTTGTAAGTATATGTCTAATATTATTTACATGTTCTCTGGTAAAAATGCTCATAATATTATTAAGAATTATTTATATTTTATATTTTAAATTTATAAAGAATTCTGGAAAAAATCTTAATTTTCTTTTTGTAAGTTTTTTAAAAAATTATAGAATAAAAAATTTCAAAATATTTCAGAATTCATATATGTATATAAAGAATTCTAGAAAAGATGTAGACTTTTTCAGCATTTTCGAAAAGTGTTCCAATTCGTATAAAAAATCTAAAAAGTTATAAAATTTATGTGAAAGTTCTGAAAAATTATATAAGTTGTGAAAAATTGTAATAAATTTTTTCAGAGATATTATTTACTTAAGGTCAGTTGTTCAAATGTGCGTGCGCTTGTACTTTACTTCCTCTTATCATAACCGGGACTGTACGTGATTTTATAGAAGAAATCATGATTTTGTGCTTAATAAAGGCTATTAATGCCGCGATTAACTCCAGATATTCTCCAGATTTCTCTAAATATTCCTCTTATAATATATCGCCGACTCTGCTTTTAATTTAAGTTGTAAATACTGTAGCACATGAATAAATGGATGTAGTTTAGGATTGTCAAATATGTCTCATAATTTTCCAAATTCATCGTCAAGTCACGTCGTCAACTCGTCCACCGGCAGTGCAAGTGTTCCGGTTCTCACACACCTATGACCCTGGTCAAGTTTCTCACATTAATTTGCGGTTCTTCTTCTCAATGTGGGGAAAAGAGAACATAATTTTCTGAAAACGGGATCATTTTCGGTTGAACTCGCCATTAACCTCCTCGACGTATAGCTGTAAAAGAAGCTATAAAAAAAGAAGAAAGAGATGATTTTAAAAAGCATTTAAATGCGAGAGAAAGCGTCGCACCAGTTTACGCCGAAGCCTGGCCTCCTAGTTTACAATGTTGTTTTGCGAAACGACCGTGTACATTGATGATATGTAGCAGTTAACAAAAATTCCAAGAGTAAATATCATTGAAGAAAATTGAAGATTTATGATAGAAGGATCGATGCACATTGTCAATTTTTAGAATAGATAAACATGTATATATATATATATATATAAAGTATACACACAGTATACATAGTATAAAAATATAGAAAATAAATTATTTATACAATTTATTAATATACAATGTATAGTTGTACATTGTGTAAGAACAATTACAACAAATCATTTTCGTATACATTAGTTGTTCTTTTAATAATGAAGTTACCTTCTTTTTTTTTTAAAGCTTCGCAGAAAGGGTTTGGTGGAGTAAATCTAAACACACACAAAGAAGTCTTCCTTATATATATATATTGAATCATTATATATATATTTTTTGCATCAAATATTACATATTGACATATATACAGTTATCATCGTGCTGCACACACAAAGGCGTGACTACGTAACTATGTCATATGGAAAATAGGAGTGACGAACAATTATAGGATTGTTCACGGACGTTATCTTTACTTGATCATCCCGTTCGATGAGCCAACACCATTGGAAAGGATTGAACACTTCAATGGTCATTCCGGAAAGCAATTTCAATTAGCAATTCAAGCAAGAGTGCGAATTATGGACATAATTTGCTTCTCGATGGAGATCTTGATTTATAATTATTAAATAAATATATATTATAATATAAATAATTTCTTTTTAATATATATAAGATCATTATGTTGAGTTCTTAAGAACATTGATTAAAATGAGAATAGTCGAAATGTTTATAATTAAAGCTGTTTGAAAAAACTTCAAGTTTAGAACAAATTTTCTTTTTTACATAAAAAACAACTTTTAACTACAAGAACGAACCATTGAAATGTGGAGGCGTCGTTCATCTTTCACGCAACATACAGTTTGTTAAAAGAAAACATGTTTTCTTTGCAACAATAAAACAATACTACGATCGCTCATCTGATTGAAGCGCTTCGCGCCTTTTCCATGCTTTTCAATTTGACTATAGACATAAGGAGAATCTGTGGGATTGAACTGAGCTTGAAAACTTGTGTGTGTGTTTGTGTATGTGTACGTGTGTAATTTGTGTGTCCTTAAATACTACTTGTTCTAAAGGTAACGAGCGCTTTACAGCTTCCTCGGCACACGGCGCCGTTTCCGTGGCTAATAGTAAAAGTACGTATAACACGGTAACCTCGGTCAAATCACAATCGTGGTACGATTTATATTTATATTTGTATGTATATATATTATCTATATTCACATATATATATATCTGTGTGTGTATATATATATATATTTTTGTGTCTATATACCTCATATAAAAATTAGAGATAATTCTTTACAGTTCTCTTAATACATACCGCGCGCGGTTGACTATATATAATTACAGGATGGTGGTACGAACACTCGTGCGAATCGGATCAACAATTCCATTAGAATTCAACGTAGCGACGATCGAGATCGCGGTAGGGCCCAAAGGTGTCTACAGGCCAGACTTAAGTCGTAACTAAAATAAGGATCTAAGCCGGACTTAAATTAATCGAAGATGTTACGTCGTGATGGCATACGCTGCGAGATTAATTAACTTTAGTCCACGTGTCGCGAAATTTGCTCTCTTATATTTGTATTTAAACGTCCGTTCAAAGATGTCGTTTCTCGAATAGCGTTTACCGTCGAGATAACATCTAGACGCGTTGTCGAAGTGAGCGATCTTTCATGAAATTGTGGTAATAGAAGCGTAATATCAGCGACATGGGACGCGATCGTGGCGAAAAGATCTAATTCTGTTACAAAAAAGATTTCGGAGATAAGATACTCGAAAGTCCGTTCGACGCTCATTGCACTGATTGCACATCGCAGCGTTACTCTTACGGCTTTGTCTAACTAATTGTAAGATTGAGCCTCGAATACGAATTCAAAAGCCTTGTGTACACGATACTAGAAATCGGTCCGAGTTTCGGTTTAAGCCAATGAAACTGCTGCTTTTCTGCAAGAGCTGCAAGTTGATTGGCTTAAACCGAAACTCGGACCGATTTCTAGTATCGTGTACACAAGGCTTAACAGCTAGGTATATGTGTACATCGCTCTCATATGTGAAAAAAACGTTTGCATAGGCACAGTGCCGTACACATGCTACATATCCTTATCATTAATGTCGTTGTTACGATACGCACTTATACGTGTAGTCGTCGGAATTTATGATTCGCGACTGAAAGGTAACATAAGGCTCGCGTGCTGAGGAGCACCGCAGCTCACGCACGCTCGAACAAACGTTACAGTTTCCTAACGGCGACCAAGCGCGCTCTCCTCTACTCTCCTTCACTATTCTCTTTCTTTCTCTGTGTGTGTGGGTTTTTTTTCTTTATCTCTGCTTGCCGACTGTCGCAATTCGGTGGAGATCAGATGGCCGAGAGTGTCGCAAGTGGACATGAGTGACCGGTGAAATCACGCACGCGAACTGGAACGCGAAGCCCTCCGAGATGAGATCGAGAAGTGCGAGGCGTGTCTCGTCCCGCGAGTACCTGACGCAATTTAGTCGAGTAGACGGGGCGACGATAACGATGCGGGAGATGAAAGAGCTCGGGAATCGTTCGAGAAGTCCCCCGGTTAGATGGTGAACAAGGGAACGGATCTCCTGTGCAATCTTCACGCAAGCCGCGTCGCCTTTGACGAAACGTTCGAACGCTTCGTCAGAAGTTTTCTGGGGCTTGTTATATATTAAAATACTTGCTCCGAGATGTTAGGATACGTCTAAAATCCGAGATATAAGCTCTTGTACTACAGTTAAAAAATAACGATAAGCGTAACTCTTGAGTTAATTGTTGAAAGACTCTTAAGAAGCTTCATCAGCACCTTCTTATCACAAACTCTTTTTTCATGAAATGTGAATGACCGTAGTGTAGGATGCATGATTTATAGCTAAATTATTGTATTTATATTAAATTATTATCGTTGTTAAATTACTATATTCGCCAGATGTGCGTAATTTAAAAGAAAATTTAAGATTACAAGAGAGTATCTCTTTGCGCGCCGATGACTACGGGATGCTGCGAGAAAACCGATTTCCAGGCCTCGAGGTTCTGATCGATAGGATCTCACATCTCTCTCTTTCTCTCTCTCTCCCTCACCCTGTCTCTCTTTCTCTCTCCCGTCAAGCCCCCTTTTCCTTCTCTCTTCCGCCTTCACACGGAACGCGGACTGTTGAGACTCTCGCTCGGCGTGGCTCCTTTATTGCGTTTCACTTTCGCGATGAGCTTACCCGTTCGATCGGGGCGTGGCAAAAGTGTAACGCAAGAGAGGTCCGAGGCCATCGGCTGCGATCGTACGCGTGTGAAGGAGAGAAACAGGGCCCGTGTGCGCGCCAGGGCTTCACCCGAGATCTGCATTGTGCGAGCTTAGTCACCGCGCGTTTGCAAGGCCGCGTTACGAAACGCCAATAATAAGAGTAAAATGAGGAATTCGACGGTGGGATGGTGGTACGAGGGAAGATAAAAATATGATGAGAGTAGAAACTTGAGGGAGCGTAGAATTATCGGAAGCTGGGTATGTGTAATATTGATCTTCTTCGGGAAAAAAGTGAAGATATTAAATATGTGCGTCCCTTTGACACCATTTTGAACAAATATACGTCAGAAAAGAGATTGAGAATTCTTAAATCAGGTACAGGTACCAAAATCTGGAAAACGGAAAATAAAAGTAGGAAGATTAAATATAGAGAAAATAAATATTTTAAAAAAATTAAAAAAATATCGATTATTGAAGAATTTGAATTAAATTAATTGTGCTACGAAGTAGGCGAAGAAGGAATTAAATTAGATCAGAAAACTTATTGGCAAGTATTCATAAATGGAATTTCAATTTTCCGTGTACAGCGTTCAATATATTTTCTCGTGTAAAAAATATTTATCTGCAAGATAACCGTAATTTAAAATTTAAATTGCACCAAAATCTAATTTCAACGTCATCAGTGATTCCTCGACCTTTACCGTTCAGTGAGACGAGACTCACCCGCAAGATTGCTCCTATCTCGAAAGCACCCGCGTTGCGTAGATAATATCGTTTAGAAAGCGCAATAATTTTGATCCGGCGATATTAAACTCCCGTCGTCGGGGAGGACGGCGGCACTTTCCGCCGCGGCGATTCGAATAATAATCCGGTAAGATATCTATTAGATCCTTCCCCCTGCGAGCCGCGATGCAAAAGTAGATCGCTTCGGGGAAGCGCACCGTTAAAATGTTGCGGTTTACGAGTCATTGTCGGCCCTATCGCACGCCGGGATCTTTCCGCGCGTTTGCATCCGCACGTCGTATAGAAAGTGCGGGACCGTTTTTCCCCCGAGCTCGCGCGATCAAGTGGGAAGGGCGTGGAAAAAATTCGCATCCAACAGATGCGAGATGCGCCGCGGGAGCACCTTGAGCTACTCCGTAGCTCACGTCATCCCCCCGCGCCAGAGAGCCCACGGGCTCTCATTACGATGTTACGAATCACTGATCGGGTTAATCAAGGTCGGATTTACGCGCACCACCTCCGCGCCACGCGCTTAGAAAGCGCTGATAAATTTGCACCCAATATCGTACCGGAAGCAACGATTAAAATCGCTTTACGGCGAGCGAACCCACGCGACGACTTACTCGCCGAGATTACCGCTGCAATCGGACGAGGTTTGCGATATAACGTTCTTAAGTTGATCTACAGCAATTTACAAGGCAACCATTGAATTGCAATAAAAGATAAGCAAGAACTCCGAATAGAAGTAATACGTCTAATATATTAATGCATTTCTCGCGCGCGTTGGTTGTTATATTTTCATTATTATTTACAAACATATATACAGATCTTTTTTGTATGATCTAGAGATTAAAATCAGTACGATAAATTAGAAATTTGGGATCGAAACGTTTCCATATTTACACATTTTTGCGTTGATTTTCGCGTCACCGTGACTTCATAATAACGACCGATTGATTCTTGGGACGAATGCGGATCGGTGAAACAGCTCGGATAAACGATATATTATATCGGCATCACAGCTGCGCGTAGATGTGAGTCTCGCAATTAATCGGAGTCGCTCGAGATAACACTTTCAGTCACGAAACTGACGTGGTGTTTGTTTTCCGCTTCGATGGTGTCGGCACGATCTAGAAAGCGCAGTAAACTCGCGCCCGAGGAGTCGGGAAGCGATTAATTCGTTTTTAAGGCTCACCGGTCGGGATTTTCAACTGCGTTCCATAGAACTCGAGAAAACCGATCGCGCGCTTATAATAGTGGTATCGCGTGTCGCGGAATTATTTCAATGACGAGAGCAATTCGTAATTATAAATATTTCTCGGTCAATTCCACTCTACGACTTTAATAATCGGAATACTAGAAATAACATTTAAATACGCATGATTCACACCAAAAATTTTCATAGAGCCAGTGAAGCTGTGAAGCTTTAATACTAGAACTATCGATGATTAATGTATATGATTATTTCTACTACTTAATTATACTAAAGGATAAAGAGTGAAAACAAATTGATTAATTTAATCATTTATATATTGCAAAAAAAATTACGGAAAATGTAGGTACCTACTGTTATAAATTTGAAAATAAATTTATACAAATTAATTATTTTGACTTTGATAGTTCTAGTATTAAATCTGCTCGCAGACTTACGTTTGGTATCCAGTAAGACTTGATTTTTAATAATTTAGCATACCAAAGAAATATCTCTTATTTAAGATATTCTATAGGATATATATTTTTAATTTTAGATTTGATGTGTAAGAGAAGAAGAAAGAAATAAAAGCTATAGAAAGTTAATCATAATGAAGTAGACAGCCTTTTTTCGTTAGAAAGAATTCGCAAAGATAATAGAATAGGAATAGGCAATTTTGATAAAGGAGCGCCACGTACTTAATGATAACTCTAAGACAGAATATATATCTATCTGTCACTCAAGCCGCAAGCCTTCTAATTTAGCAATATGATTTCGCGGAGGTTGCACGTTTAATCTTCCACAATCGTCCACACGGAGATCTTTGCGCGCACGATGATAATACACACGTAAGGTCCTGGTATTCACGCGAGGCATTCACGCACACAAGATCTCATATTTTCTCTACGTGAAAGATACTGGACACGTGAGGTCCTTAAGATCTGCCCTCACACGAAGCTCTCGCGCATAAATCTACCTTGTGCACACGCAAGACGGATAGACAGTCATACCGTTCCCCTTACGCTTTAGCTTCCATTATGCCTTTGACCTCCCGCGTTACGCTCCTGCTACCAGGAATTGATTGGGTTAATCCCGAGGATCAACGGATCCGCACCTGCGGATACCGGCGTTCGCGTATCGAGCGAATGCATTCGCTAGAAAGTGCCGATAAATTTGCACCTGACTCAAGGAGCGGAAGACGATTACATCGTTTTACCCAAGGTACGGTCTTCAGCGACCGTCCGCAGGAAACGAGGGGATATATCATCATCCCGTGTGGGATTGCCCGCGGTGGGATTTACCAGGCACTCCGCTCGTTTACTCGCTTCTTCTTGCCCGATCATCGCCGGCAGGAAGCACGCGGCTTTTCCACGCCGCGCCGCAGAGATTCCGCGTATGCCACGCCGCGTCGGTTTCAGATCGGGTCCTCTTTCTTTACCGTAGACGTTTCCGCGGTTCGATGAGAACCTCGAGAGATTTCGCACCGTTCGCCGTTCGTTGCCAAGAAGTGCCGGCCGGAATGATACCAGTTTGCCGCCGTAAGTTTTTGCTCGGCCCCGCGAAACACGTTGCATATCGGCGGATATCGTTTCTCGACGTTAATCGCAAACAAAGCATCACGGTCGAACAAGCGGAGCAGAAATGCCTCGCTACATCCCGCTGTCATTTGCCCAACCGCGAGTAAAAAAAAGCCGCCTAACGAGATGTGTCAGCAGCTATCCGCGTTAATGCGATCTATCAGAGATGCGAGATCAGATATTATACGACGGTACTTCCCGTTAATTTCTTCCAGAGCTTTTAGATGCTTAATGCGTAATAAAGAAAACGATATCGCGGAAATTAATATCAATAAATTGTCACTTGTCTTCTTATTTAATTTCCGAGCGACAAGATTAGGTAATTAAAAAACCGTATGATACAGTATACCGATTACGATCTCAAACCGTGTATACGAGTACCGTGGAGTTCGTTAAGTTCGCGATGGAGAGGATCGCGTCGCTATCACGTTTTTCTGCCGACGTGATAATTATATATTAATGACTGCTGGTACGGATTTCTTTCCGCGGCGCGAATTGGTTTCAGAGACGAAGAAGTGTAGAGTCGTTCTCTTCCGCTTCTTCGGAGCAGCGACGTGTCGCGATCAGTCTTCATTCAGGTGTTTCGCGGAATTTCAATTGAAAAGTAAACGTAATTATTTCTTTGACAATTTTTGAAATAAACTTTAATTATATTCTTATTGGATCAATGACGATAATTATATAATGCGTTTCTGGATGTTCGAGTGATTTGTGTATCAAAGTGTATTCCAGCGAAGTGTATTTGTATTCCATTGAAAGAAGATTGAGAAACGTTGCGCTAGGTATTCGCGTTTTATTTCGCGGCGATAATTTCTGGCATATCTCCGCGACACGTCACCGGCTTCCCCGATTGAAAACTTAATGATCCGAGGTGCGCGGAGTGCGACGAACTTTCCGAGCTCTTCCCGATTTCCCAACGCAGCAAGACCGATCGGCGCACGGAGATCCGCCCATCGATTTCTAAACACTATTTTATTATCCGACTTCCTCAGCGGATCATTGGTCCCGACAATTCCGCGATCCGCGGATTACGCTCGAAGGCGCCCGAGTTGCCCGAGCGCTGAAATTCACTTTCTAGGTCGTAAAATCGAGTGATCACCCATCAGCGTTTTCTGCCGCAACAAATCGTCCCTTGTTCTTGAACTTTTTCTTCCATTAATTTTCTTCGTCTGCCTGGGGTTGCGAATTCTTTCGACAAGCGTTCGATATTTGCGAATCTTGTGACACGTGACGTGATAATTTTTCAAAATTTAAGCTGAGATGCTCATCGGATTATGCAAATTTAGCAACGTATTTGGAAATTACGCCCAACGACAACACTACGCGAGAAACGAATATTAAACTGGACATTCTAGTATGCACATATTACTTTTCCTCTCACGTTTTTTGTAGCTACGTTTTTTGTAGTGACTTGTTCTTGATTTTTAATTTTACATTAGCGATAAAGATATTATTAAAAAGGCTTGTGCATCAGCCTATAGCGAAATTATTATTGCCATTGCAATTTTTGATATTTATCATATATACATATAAATTTGTTGGTATTTGGAAGAACCAATACACACGTCGTTTATTCTATGATTAAATGGCCCGCAATTTCTTCGGATGATACTTCGCGTTGATCTCGAAATCGGACATCTGCAACTTCGAGCTGAACCCGTCGCGCGAAAGGAATGCGTCGTGAAAGGTGGAAAAGTGTAGGGACGATCGAAAGGATTGCAACGGCCTTAATTACAGTGCCGGCGCTTTTTTCCGTGCTATCCTTTCTTCTTTGCAAATTAGTCATGCATCATGCCGTTATAATTTGCGACGCGGCTTAACATAATTTAAGAACAATGTCGTTTTTTTCACAGGACTTTCTTACCATTTGCGAGTAATATTGGCCGGCTGATGTAATTTATATTTTTTTTCCCGGTATTAATGAAAAACTTTGTATTATAGCGATTCAAACTTACGGCGATTAAAAGTGGCGATTAAATTCATCTATGACAATTCTCGTTAAGTAAGAATAAAAATATTGCGACAGCCTGCAAGCATAAATTAATTATGTCTTGTACACATCATTCTGTTGATGATTCTACAATTGTGCCTACGAAGGGAGTAGAATGAACAAAATGCTCCTTATCATTAATATTGAGCTTGTATGTGAGAAATATGAAAGAGAAGACACAAATATATTTAAGGTAAAATTTATGGGAGATCTAAATTTATTAGGTGTAATACCAAGTGCAACTTTCATCTCGTTTCACAAAAAAACATAAAAATTTAACACGTATAATAATCTCTATACTTTAGGTTATATCATTTAGAATTGCAATTCTCCAATCAAATTAAAAAGATGGATATAATAAAAATGAATAAAATTAAATATTAAATTTTACAGACCAAAAAAACCGCAAGAGATATATTTACATCTTCTCTTATAAAGTAAAAGTCTATATTAGATATAGACTTCATCTTTTCCATCTTCACAAATCGGTCCTATAGATTACGATCAACTCCGCCTATTTTTCTATGACTTTCCGGCTCACTCAAGCACGCGTTTAAGTCTAATATTCTAATATTGTACGATATTTAGTGTAGGTTAATTGTTTATCTAACTTTATTATTAAGGCTTTTTATATTGATCCGGTTGGATCGTATTCTTCAGGATTGAAGGACGATACATCCTAGTTAGGCACATGTTTCTTCAAGGCACCACGTTTTAATTTTTCTCTCACAGTGAATTGAATCTACGTATTAATCCTTCAGGTTAACATTCTGCAAATTCGTTTTAAAGTCCGTAATTATTAAAACCTAGAATAAAAAACTGATTCGACTGTTGCTCGCTAGTTCGAGCAAGGAATTCGTCGCCGATCTTTAGGATTTATCTTTATCAATATCTATAGATCACTTTCTTTTTCTTCACAGATTCCGCCGGTTTACCATTACGTTTCGGCTTATAGGAATTTCTACGAGGAAATGAAATAATTTACCTCATAATGTAGTTTCGAATTAATCTAACAATAAGATCACTGTAAATAAAATAGTTCTTCGTAGCAATATCTTATGGAATTTTGTTAAAAGTTTAATTTTTTCAAGTCTTTCGCTCTTAGTCAATTCCGACGGTTCGAAATATCGAATTTTCTCTTATTCTCGAACTCTATCGCGCTTTGATGAACCGACGAAAACCTTTCTTAACTGGATTATCATGCTGATAATCGCGCCCCAGGACTCAGGTGTTATTGCCGGGAGAGAGTGGCGGCGAGTTCACTTCCCTTTGTTCCTCCTGGACGCTCTCCGGCCTGCTGGCCGTACTGCTCGACCTCGAACTGAGATTGTCCCGGTCGCTGAAGTACGACGAGTCGCCTCGCTTTTCCTCCAGCTGCAGTTGCTGCTTGTCGTTTCTGAAGTCATCAGTTGCGTGACCTAGTAGACCAGGGAAGTACGGTATGCTCTGTCGTTGCGAGGTGATCTTTCCCATGAAGCTGCGGATCTCCTCGAAGTAGGAATCGTCGGCTCGCGGAAGTTGACCGTGATACCTCGATCTGACCTCATCCAGTATCGTCGGCCCATCCGCGTCGTGCTTCTTCAGATGACGATCCAGATTGGTTTGTTGGCCGAAGCATCTCTCGCAAAGCGGACACTTAAACGGCTTTTCCTTGTTGTGGATGTTTCTGACGTGACGCTGAAGGTTGCTGGAGATGCTGAAGCTCCTCTCGCAGTATTTGCACTTATACGGTTGCTCGCCGGTATGCGTCCTCAGGTGTCTCGTCAGGTTCGCCGATCTAGGGAAGACCTTACCGCAGAATTTGCAGGAGTATCTGTCCTTGGGCTTGAGACCCGCTTGCATGCTGATCGAATAGGGCGGCAAACTCGAGCTTTGTTGTTGTGGCTGTTGTTGCTGATGTTGCTGCTGCTGTTGCTGCTGTTGCGAGGGATGATTCTGTTGATGCTGGGATTGTTGACCAACGGCCGGACTGACAGCTCTCGCGGTCGGCTGCGACGAGGACGAGGAGGACGTGGATGACGAGGTCGAGGAGAATCTGTTGGGCGGCAGGGGTACCATCGTGGGAAGCGCTCTGACTTGGATCTTTGGCAGATCGGGCACTGGCGAGCTGTGATGATGTGACCTGTACATCGCTTCCAAAACGAGCGGGTGCATCGCGTGATGCTGTGGAAAGAGCACCGTGTGATAGGGCAGACTACCGCCCAGGCTGTTCTGATTCAGCACCTCGATCTCGTTCTGGTTCTCATCCCTGAGCCGCTCCTTCTTGTGATCGACACGAAGATCGAGCGGCTCGCAGTCGAGCTCGTCCTGATGATGCGGCTGGGGCGGTCTGGCCGCGGGACTCATGTGCGGCTGCTGCTGTTGCTGATTCGTCGGGCTCGACAGGCCGCGGCCGTGACTGAGATCGTATGGCAGCTCCTCTACGTCCGGCACGCGGACGCTCAGAGGATAAATGCTGGCTTGCTTTGGGCTTATGTGGCCCGGCATCTTTCTCGGACTCGAGTCTTTCTCCCGCATGGCTGGAGGGTACTTCGGGTCGTGCAGCAACGTCGGGGGCAGGGTGATGCTACCGAGGTATCCGCTCATCACACTGCCTCTATCACTCGGCCTTGCTCCTGCTCTCCGCTTGCGGTAATCTGAAACGTGGAATGTATGGCACGTTTAATTAGCTAATAAATAATAAACTAAAGGGAATTATATCTTTTACTTTTGGCTATTAAATTGAAAATATCTAGCCATATGGAGGAAGGTAATTCCATAGAAAATTGTCAAACATGTGAATCATAAAGCAATTTACACGCTAGAAATTACAAAACTTATTAACTTATTAACATTAAATAAATTTTTTTGTAAGCGAAATTTTTAGAAATTTTTAGAAATATTGAGAAACGATCCATATCAATTTAGGTATTTGTATTTTTCATGGAAGCCGAGGAGACAACGGCTTCTAATATGTTAATAGGGCTACGTAAAGATTTATAATAAGACTGCTTTATTGTACCAGCAGCTAGATAAACCGAAGACAATTCCGAAGACAAGACCGAAAAGGTAATTGTTCTCGCGCGCGTAGGTATTCGCGGAGTCATGCCTACTATGACCAATTAATAAAGAACTTTAGCAAAGATAAATTATTTTTTCTTTTGTCTAGGCTTACACTTTATATATATTTGGAATATTATGTTAAAATACTAATCTCTTAAGTAATAGCAAAATTTGAAGTTGACAAGACAATAGCGAAAATGAAAATATGTTGTTGAGCAACGCAGACGTGTGGCGTTAGATAAATTTTAAGGTCACGTCCGATTACAACACTCGAAACGTCAATCAAAAGTAATTGAATATACCAATCTGTGGCATCTCTAGATAGACACAACCGATTATTAGATATACGTATCGCGTAACATCGGCCGGTTGACAAGCGAGCCTCACCGCTTGTGCTTCATAAATCAAAAACTCATCGTGCCAGACTTTCTTTCTATCGCTCGTAATAGAACCAGATTACGGCGAGTCGAGAAAAATGGAGAAGCGTTATAGGATCGCTAGGAAACGACGCTATTTGGAAACATTAGTGAAAGGATCTCCTTCTCTCTCTCTCTCTCTCTCTCTCTCTCTCTCTCTCTCTCTCTCTCTCTCTCTCTCTCTCTCTCTCTCTCTCTCTCTCTCTCTCTCTCTCTCTCTCTCTCTCTCTCTCTCTCTCTCTCTCTCTCTCCTTTCTCGACATCATCGTGAATCGTAGCGCGAAACAGGCAGGGAGAGACAGGGTAGAGAAAGAGAGAGTGAAAAAAGAGAGAAAGGCAAAGAGAGGGAACGCAACGGGACTCGATAAATCAAGGCATCAATCGCGTTGTGATAAATGTGTCTTCGGCCCGAGGCTACGTCGAAGATTTTAGAAGCCGAAGAAATCGATCTCCCGGGCAAATCGACCTGCTCGCATTTTTACCGTTCGACGTCAGACGTCGGGGATAGAAAAAGAAAATATAGATGAAGTAGGAACACCTGCCAGATATGTAAGATGTGTCTATCAGATTTTTACGATCCCGTATTATGGATCATTCAGTCGAGCCTTTCTCTCTGTCTCTCTCTTCCTCTCGTTTTATGCCCTGTTTCTAAATGCTTCACCGTTTCACTCTGGCACGTGCTTCGGACTCCGTAGCGCCCGCTAATTGACAGAATTTTATTAATGGATCGCGATCATACGCGCAGTTAATTTTGCTTGGATTTTTTCCGTCTCGCTCGTCAGCGAATAGGATACCGTAAGTTCTTCCGCGATGTAATGAAGTAACGATATCTGTAACAATTCGAAAGGTCTGTTTGAACAACTTGTCGGTTAAATATAAACATGCTGTCAATTAGTTCACGTCTTAAAGAAACATAAGGTAAATAAACCGAAGACAATTCCAAAAACGTAATTTTGGCACGCGTATCCGCGAAGCTATGCTTGTGACCAATTAATAAGTTAATAATCAATTAATAACCAATTTAGTAAAGATAAATTCTTTTCTTTTGTCTCGGCCTACGCAAAATAGAAACGATACAATAGGAAAGAAGAAATAGGAAATATTTTGAATGTGTATAATCATGAATATTGATTGTTACGGTACATACTACATTTAGATTGCTGGAATACAGATATGAAATTTAAAATGTAAACATGATGGAAAAATTAATTCAACACATGTAATTTCATAAGTCATGAACGCAAGGAATATTTCACATTTTTTATCTTCCGTTTTACCATTCTGTCATGTTTATTTGCTAGCTCCAATAATTATCGACACGTCCCCGGCGTTCCCGCACGGAATATTCCGTTTCTGAAGAAAGAAAAATAATGTTTTTTGTTTGTTATATACTGCAGAGAGATCGCCGTGATAAGTCGATTCGTCGGCTGAAAGTGACGCAGCTATGTCGAGATCACTGCTTTCCGCGTGTTCTTGCAAGCATTGATGTCTCTATCCGCGCATGGCGAGAAGGCGAGTATATTTTATCTCCAATCGCCACGTGCTACCGAGCTAAACGTAGAAACGCGAGAAGCTTTTATTATGTATATCGCAAACATATCTCACTGTGCCTATATACATATTTGTTGATTTTTCCAACAGTACTAATAGAGAAATGTAAAATATATAATCAAATCAAAGTTAAAAACGATTAAAAATCAAATTTAGAGAAATGTAAATCTAAAGAAACGTTTTTCTCTGTGTATATGTAATACATTACACGTACACAGAGTAAGTTTATGGGACAAATCAAATATATTTCTTAATAGTAGAACAAATAGATAAACTGCAAGTTATTATATTTTATTATGTGAATATTTTTATACAATGTGGATAAAGCATATTTAATCGGGTATTAAATGTGATATCGGATAACAATTTCAGCTCACTGACATAATCGGATAACTTTTCATCAGATGTCACTCGATTTCATCGGTTATTATATTTTGTCAAAAATTTTTTTGATTGAATATAACGTATTGCATTGGATGTTAAGCTTGGTCAGATAAAATAGTTTTAAAGTTGCTGGACATTTTTCTCAGTGCATGTTAAATTTACTCATGAGCTTTAAATATGCAAACACGATCTGGAAAATCTCTCACCGTCGCAGATATAAGCAATTAATGCAATGATTTAATGGGCTCCATCACCGAGTCGTAAACATATCTACATATATCTCGATGGAGATCGCGATCGTTTAGCGATCGATGGCTCTGTCTGTGTACCGTTGCGCTTGGACTGATCCAGTTACAAACCAGAAACTCTAATCCGCTCTTCGGTTGTCCACTTCGGCGAAAGAGAAATCTGCACGTTGTGCCATCAGCGCGGCCGAGAGGGCGAGGCGGAAAAAGAGCGGACGAGCGCAAAAATATCGCTCGTCCGACGATAATAGTGAAAAGCGTTAATTATGGGCGTTAAGAGGGATTCCTTGAGACTTGGGTTTCGAAGTCGAAAGTACGCGCGGCGCGACACCGATCGCGGCGGTCGATTTTTCTGTATTGTCGCTTGCTGTCGCCGTCGCTGCCTCGCACGCAAGAAAGTGATAGTAGTAGAACGTGTGTGTTGTCCGGCGAGAGATGCGGTCGATTAAGCTCGATTTACATGTACTTTCCCTTGTTCCCCGTAATAATACTCCGCGAGGAGAAACTTTCGCGCGACTCGAGTGCGGACGCATCCTCGGGCGACGCCCTGTCGAATTTAAGAAGATGAGAACCTGGCGATCTGTGCTTGGATCGGGTTGTTTAAACTTTTTGGTAACATGTTATAGCGAAGGAATCGATATCATTTTTAAGCGCATTGCTATAATACTATATCAAAATATGGTACACTAGCTTGATACCCGTGTTTCACTACGGTATGTAACTACTTTAAATGAAAAACCAAGTCGATATCTCATCGGGCCTAAGAGATATTAAGAAATCCATGAAAATAATCCCTTAATTCTTAGTGGGTGCTTACGTCATGGAAAGAATATACTCCCCGAATTTCATGTTTCTAGGTTTAGGGGTTTGGGCTGGGCGTTGATGAGTCAGTCAGTCAGTCAATCAGGACATTTGTTTTTATGTACATAGAATATAGATAGATAAAGATAGATAGGTTAATTCGAAAATTCAAAGCTTGTAAATTGTTTTTATTTAAAAAAATTTTGTACATTTAGTTATTTGATATAAAAATCGAAGATTTATAATCTAAATATTAAATTTAACTTTTATTAAAAAATAGTGCGCAATGGAATAATCCAGAAATAAAATATATTATCGATTCTAATGCAGCGCATTCTCCGATCGGCTTGATTAAATTTGTTTTAAAAATCTCGGATTTTTTTCTGCGCCGAGCGGAGTTTCTCCGAGCGGCCGAGAGTGAGTAATGTCCACGGGAAATGGTAGCCGGTTACGCGGAACGGGAGGAGAAATAAGAAGAGCGAAAGAAAGAGGAGCGCGGTTGGCGAGGACTGACGTCTGTTACGTGAATCAACCGGGACTGACGTTTCTCGAGATCTCCCGAGATGTTGGTAGCCGCGATCCAGTTTTCGGTTTCTAGAAAGTCGGGATGAGCCCGGGCGTGGTTTGTATCTCTTTCCCGCTCAGTCCGCTCACCCTGTCCTGTTCTTTCTCTCGCTACGTCGTCCTTGCTGGTATGATTTCTCTGCCGACATTCACCTACGTGTACGATAAGTGCTTCTCCAGGGCCGCATGCATCTTGATATTGCGCGATACTCTATTGAATTCATCTCTCGATACGAATGCTCTTTATCATTTTATTATATACAATACGGTAAAGTTTTTCTATCTATCAGAATAAATGAGATTCGGGTAGAAATAATTTAAAAAAAATTATATACAAATGTCACATTTTGTCTATAAATATTTAAATCTCTTCGGTTTTTTACATATGTTTTATATATAAGAATCTACACATACACGCATATACAAACACAATCTTTAGCATTTAATTTATTGTAATATTCCACGAGCCACGCTTATTTTTTTATCAATCTATGATAAGTAGGTGCCGTCCCACAGTACCAATATAAGATCGGGCTTTTGCGAATCGCAGGCAGGTGACGATTATTTTCACTTTAATTAATTCCCGCGTGTGTAACATACCATAAACGATGGTCATGTAACGCATATTTATTCACTACTTGTTATCCAAAAGAGACATCCCTGGTCGCTTGTCGAGCACGAAGACGATTTTAATCGGCCGTTTTTTCTCGCGTGACGTAATTCCTCTTTCTTCGTTCGCAAAGAAAAAAAGAGAGCCGAGCGGGACCAAAAGAAGGAAGCGCCAATTTTCTTCGCGTGCATAATAGGCGGATCTTAATGCACTTCGCGGCAGCGAAATCTTCATTGAATCACTCCCCTTCAACATCCTTAGATTACTGAAGTATTGTGCGATCTTAATTTCCGCGTTGCGATTTGTCGCTATTTTTTTTCTTCTTTTTGCAAATGCAATGTCCGCTTCGGTCACAACATTATTAAATTACTTATAATTTGCAGGAACTTTAAATAATATTTAAATAATATTTTTATACTATTCAAATAACACTCAAGTAATATTTCTCAGAATAATAAATAAATTTAATAAATAAGCGTGCCTTTCATGCTTTTCAAGATGTCTTTGAGAAAGATTCATATTTCGCACAAGCGCGCGATATATTCACGCGCATGTGCTCGTAAGTACTTGCTTCGAAATTTACAGTGCGTTCAACGAATTCGTCACTCGTTATCCTAACGACATGAGTTGCTTGGTCGCGTTGTCGGATCGCGCGCGAGATTTCAATCGGCCGTTTTTTTTCGGCTGACACAATTTCTCTCTGCAGTCTCTCTTCCGTCTACGCTCTAAGGATGTCGCGGGGGGGGGGGGGGGGGGAGTTAAGGAAGGGAAAAAAATAAGAGTATCATCGATCCACGCGGCCGCGTGTCCTTCCTCGCTCTCCACGCGTGGGACCCGCGTATGGGGCCCGCGATCGCTCCTACCGATAAGCCAACCAAGAAGTGCCGGTATTTAATTACGACGCGCGCCGCTTTAAACACAACCTTGTCGGAGATAAAGTGCGCCATACGTCGCTAAATTGATACATTGCGCGACGCGAAAATATTACTCGCCGTGTGCGACACAGTCACGAAATTTCTTGTGGTAGTTTTGGGCGCATTTGAATATTCTCGTGACTCCCCTGCCCCCCAAGAAATAAATAGAATTTTTAAAACGACTCTATAAATCATCTCAGATTCTAACTGCAACTAAGATGAACATGATGTCAGAACTATATGACTTCCATCGGCGCAGTATTGAAATACAGTAAGTACACAGTAAAAAATAATACGTAATTTTAACATTTTTTACATGTCCCTTGTTGACAAATTAGAAATGTTAATTAATTGACATTATACTTTACATTTATATGTTAATTTTACATTGAAATAATAATCAAATCTTGGTAACACAAGAAAATTTTAACATCTGGACCGCTATGTACACACGATTTTTTACTGTGTATGAGTATCACAATTGAATTGTGACATTCAAAACGCCCAAGCTCCCCAAGCTTGACGACCAATTTCAAATTTAATGTCTCCTCCGAAAGATAGCCCAGTTTCTCCGCACGAGCCCCACTCGTGCGGGGGGTGCAGTTTGGAATATAAAAATTCCTGTGATCAGGTGGACTCGAACCCGGTTCCTCGGAGTTACGAGTCTGGCGCTTTACCACAAGACCACACTGCCACCCAAGGAAGATACATACATAATTATTTTGATATTATAATATTCTTGCAAACAAATGTTTTTCTGAATGTGAACGCGGGCGCAGATTTTTTTTAAAAAGTGCATAAATATCGGCATAAATTTTTCAAAGGTTTCAAGAATTCTATTCCAACTATATTTTTACTTATTTAAGTTCTTTAAAATATTAAAGCAAATGTATTGATATTTTTAATATTTTTCTGAAGATTTCAGAAAAATGCTTCTGATTTAAATTAAATTAAATTAATTAAATTAATTAAATTTTTTCGAATTTTTATAAAGTTCTTTGAGTGATAGAAATTATATGTCTGTTATACGAGATAACACTGACATAAAAGAATATTCAATAACGATATATCGTAAAAAATATTTTAAACCGTTAAATTAAAATATCACAATTCTTTTGATTTGTAATGAGTATTAATTGATAGAGAGGAAAGAGAGAGTTTTTTTATTTCATAAAACGTGTACTCAGAAGAGTACACTTTAACCGCATGTTCCTCTTCTCATGAGAAGTCACAGAAGGGTGCAAGCGCGTTTTTTTCGCACTCGCTACTGGCGCTCATGTTACCGAGATTCTTGTCCAATTACCTTATTACTATATTACTAGAAATGCGTATCGACTCTTTATAAGCTTGGGAAATACAGCGTGTAACGACGCGCGTAATGCGAAAAACTGCTCGGCTCCAAAGAAATGTATTCATTACGCTGAAAGAGAGCGAGGTACAAGCAAATAGTTTCCCTCCGCTCCATCCCGCGTCTGTCTCATTATCGTGTTAGTGGCGACGAGCGTTGCCCCTCTGGCTACATTATAAAGACCGGAGATATGACGTGGCGCGCGATCACGTAACGCGTAGAACGTCTTCTTCGTCGTAAAGAAAAATTGTTACTACGCGAAGTTTATCGGGCTCATTAGCCGCTATGATTCATCGGAACGTGTGCGCGACGCATCGTTTAGCGTCTCTCGGTGAAAGGATGTAAACAAAGGATACAAAGGAGATACGCACGCGGATCGCGAATCATTTTACCGCTATTAAAGCCGAGAACAAATTGAGAATATCTTCCAGCGAATAATCGCAAAAACCACTCGTAATTTTACGTAACCAATTTTAATTCTTAGAATATTTGTGGCGCTAACGTAAGAATCGTAAGATAAATCTATTATACATTACAACATAGAGTTTCAAAAATTGACTGAAATTTTTAGTAAATCCTCAGTATTTGAAGATATTTTTTATGATGCGTTTTAAACAGAAGAAAATGTTACCGACTCAGAAATATATATACGAAAGGAATATATTGTTAAAGGACTGTAGATGAGACTGTGATGACTTTAAAGAAGAATGTATCACTCTTTACGAAGATCAACCTGAATACTTTCAAAGGGAAGGCCACCGCTTCCGATGTCTTCGTTTTGAGTCCGCGGCCTGATTAATGCGTCCACAACGAGTAACAGGTAGTAAATAATCCGCGAAGTGGGAACGCATGGTGAAAGGTCGCGATGTGCTTTCAAAGACGCCACGCATCGAAGTCGGTGCGTAGTGTTTCAGCTTTTAAACGTCGCTTTCTCAGTTCGGTTGGCAGTCGTCGGTCATTATTTATGGATCTCGCGCGCACGCTATAAAGCGCAGCGCGGCGCAGCGTGGCGCAGCACCGTGCCGCGCCGCGAGAATTAATTCGCCGACAACATTACGTCGAGAGGTACGCGCGCGTGCATCCGCCGATAATCCGACGATTATTATTTATGATTCCGCTTGGCATCGCGACGTAAAAGGCTGAATGCTGTCCCGGGTTGTACGCGGGAGCCGACATGTGCGGCGCCCACGCGCGTCCCCTCCTCTGGTTCGTTCCTTCATAGACATCATCGTAGCCGGTAGTCTTGCCAATAACGCGTGCAAACGTCGGCATTGTCATTCGGTATAGGTCTGCCCATAAATACGCTCCTCCTTCGGTGACGATTTATCTCTCTCGGAGGATCCCGCGTCACTCGCACCGCAGATCGAGACTCGACTTTTTGCACGCAATCGATCTTCCTTCGTATGGCGATCGTTTTTCTCGATCGAATCGCTCAGAGGCGACTGTTTTGTCGAAAAGATATTTCTCTATACGGTTGGCATGATAACGCGATTTTATAAGATTTTTTACGATTTAGACATAACTTGTTCAAGAACGCGCAATGGACAAAATATTCATAATTAACAGATTTATGATTTTACAATTATAACGGTTATAAACAGTCTGAAGATCTGCAGATCTATGGACTCAACAAATTGTACATATGTCTACAGATCTGTGTAGTTATCATTTTTAATACATTTTTATAAAATATATTAATAGATATTTTAATACAATGATTTTTTCAATATAGCTAGAAATTGAGGTAATAAATAATAAGATATAAGTGCACCTTTATCGCAATGACAAACACATTAATTTTAGTAATTGATCATTTACGATTGCACGTATACCCTCAAGCGTATTCTCCGATACAGTTAATAGAGTGCCATTTAATAGGCAGTTAAAAGTCTTGTATCTTTTTTATGTGTCCCGGTCTTGGCGAGATTTGTAGATGTTCCATCGTGTTAGAATGAATTATTTACGCGTTGTATTGCGGAGGATTCTTTTTTCTATGAAAGTAAATTAATGGCTCTTTAATTCACTAGCTGACGTTACGCGTAAACCGACAGTTGAGAGACAGCGCGAGATCGCAGTCAATCCGTGTAAATCGGTTCTAATCGCGCGGCCACTTCTTGGAAGTGGAAACCGGCAGGCTCTCTCGGGTCAGACACGTTTGGAAGTAACTTGCCTACTTTTACGCGAGGCATTTCACAGTATATCCTCCAAACATTTCCATGTAACGCGAGTATTTTTCTTTTCTCACTCCGCTTTTTGTCTCTCCGATGTTATCTCAATAGGAAATTAAAACCCACCTTTCCGAATCGATTAACGCGAAAACAATCTTCCTTAATTGAGGAGTCAAATGGCAGCTAAGCAATAAGATGATATTGTGACTTGTTGAAAAACATTTCGAATTTCATGGTTCATCACGTCTCGCGGAGACTTCGCAACCGATCGCGATCATTAATCTTCGGGATCTGTCGTCTCATTTACTCGGAAGCGCGCTCGTGAAGCGCATCAACGGTCTTATCGACTAATAAGGCTATCTGTTTGAAATAAGTACGTTGCTTCAACTGAGCGATTATTTATCGCGAAAAGGTTTCGAATATCGACGCTCTCGCAGGACTGCTTCTTACGTTGTGATAAAAAAACAGGGGACATACGTGTTCAATAATAAGACGAAGGAGGACAAATCAAATATACGCAGACACTTATATTACTAAAATCCGTGGTATATCAATGTTAATTAAAAGATGAATGATGATGAAATATGTCTTTTTTTCGCATTATTAGTTACAGTTTTGACTATCAATCATCGGGAATGGACTACCAATCACCACCAAACGACCACCAAACGAATGGTAATAGTTATTATTGGATTTTCAGTAGTGGGGGGGGCCAACTTCACACAGCTGGTAACATCAAAAGACGATCGGCAGCGCGCCCCTCGCCGCGGTCGCCGCGTCGCGATATACTATTGAATAGCTGATCTTTATCTTAGAGAGCGCGCTCGTTTTCAAACACTATCTCTCTCGCTTCTTCGAGCTGAGACGGAAGACGGAAGAATTAAGATTCACTAGATTGGTTATACTTTTATATACAGTCGGTGACTCTAATAGGGTCAAAAATTGGTATAATCGATCAAGTGATTATTATTGACACTGTCATTAAGAGTGTTCAAATATCCTTTCTCGCGCTATTTTCGAGAAACGCCAAGACGTTCACGTTCGCGACGAATTGCGAGGTACATCGAAAGTATAGCCGGCAATTTATTATCATCTCGCAAAAACTGTCGGGAAATGTTGCGTAATCGGTATACAATTCCGTCACTGTTACATCGAGATCGGTTGTTTCAGAATTGAGCAACGTGACGGTGTTCGGATCTGCCCAAGCGAAACTAACTTCCACCTCGTAGTTTTTTTACTTGCTTTTCCGGCCCGGCGAACCCGACAATTGGCCGATAGCGTTCGCGGGGGTAGCGGCGGGAGCAAGAAAATCGATCGGCATTTCGGATTTGCCAACGATTTTAATGCGGGGATCGCGATCGCGCGGAGAACGACTCTTCACCGGGGATTTTCTTTTTTACGGCGTATCCGCGGAATTTTAAATCGTTCAGATGCGCGGACATATCTTGGCAAGGCGCGCGGTATACTGTTCGATAGTTTTCTCTATGCGAGCACGCTGTGATTTAGTTAAATAGCGACTCGCTCCGGACGTTTCCTTATGAAACCGAGGTGTAAAGCGAGCCACTGGAATCCCGATCCGCGCTCTCACCGTAAAACTAACAACCCCGTCGAATTCCGCGTAACTCATAAGTGAAGCCGATTATATAAAAAGGACGATCACGATGTTAATCCCACCAATATCGCGCGAATCTTCAATAATTTTTACATGGTTATAGATTTTAAAGAGATTTAATTTGTTACTTTTATGGACCAGTTTCAAGATTAAAATTTGACGTGGATATTTGTATATTGTATAAATAGAGAAAAATGTTTATGTTATGGCGAACGGAAGAAATAACTCGGCGTATCGTATTACGATTTTAAATCGCCTCCTCGAGATTTCAATAAACTCGTGCGCGCGTCTCGCTTTTGCTCATTTAATTTGTTGCTCTCGTTTCGTGTCTCGTCTTGATTTTATTGAGATTTCACTTCTCTCTCGACGCAGATGTCGATCCGGCAATCGGACGGAATTTGCAGGACACTAAAATTGAAAGTTCTTACACTCTTAACGTATTTATTTTGAATAATATTAATTATAACATTTTCTATTATTTGTAGCAACTTTTCGTAAAATTTTTTGTGAGGGATAGAGACAATAATATTTATTTTTTAAATAAATGCAGTAATTTAACTGCTTTAAGTAATCCTGCTCAGTACGAGAGGAACCGCAGGTTCGGACATTTGGTTCACGCACTCGGTCGAGCGGCCGGTGGTGCGAAGCTACCATCCGTGGGATTATGCCTGAATGCCTCTAAGGCCGTATCCTCTCTAGTCAAAGGTGGCAATGATATCTCTAGGAGTCTCGTGAGTCGAAAGGCTCAAAACAATGTGACACACTACTAGGCACTACTTTTAACAAGTAGTTACCATATTACCTTATATAGAACTGTATTAAATCCAGCTACATCACAAAATATATTTTCTAGTATAAGTATTTTATTGTGTTCGCATATATTTGTACAAATTCTTATGCAGACGGATATGTAAATATTCAGGTGCTATAGATATCTGCCTCGTTTCGCTTATAA